>NC_046172.1:56135001-56435001 GCF_011064425.1 Rattus rattus
GTAGCCGGTACTTCTAATGCCCCTTCCTCCCTCTCCAACCTCGGAGAATCTGTTCTGGGATTGGGTTCAGGAATGAAATCCGGCCTGTGCTAACCTTCTGAGGAGCCGGTAGGCTTGTCTGTTAAAAATCGCTCCAAGTTAAAGCTTCTGCTTTGGAGTCTAAAGCCCGGTTCCGAAAAACAAGTGGTATTTGGGGAAAAGGGGTCTTCAGAGGCTACAGGGAGTCCTTCCAGCCTTCAACCATACTACGCCAGCACTATGTTCTCTAAAGCCACCCTGCGCTAGCTTGCGGTGAGGGGAGGGGAGAAAAGGAAAGGGGAGGGGAGGGGAGAGAGAAAGGAGGTGGGAAGGCAGGGAGGCCGGCCCGCGGGGGCGGGACCGACTCACAAACTGTTGCATTTGCTTTCCACCTCCCAGCGCCCCCTCGGAGATCCCTAGGAGCCAGCCTGCTGGGAGAACCAGAGGGTCCGGAGCCAACCTGGAGGCTGAGAGGGCATCAGAGGGGAAAAGACTGAGCTAGCCACTCCAGTGCCATACAGAAGCTTAAGGGACATACCACGCCAGCCCCAGCCCAGCGACAGCCAACGCCTGTTGCAGAGCGGCGGCTTCGAAGCCGCCGCCCAGAAGCTGCCCTTTCCTCTTCGGTGAAGTTTCTAAAAGCTGCGGGAGACTCGGAGAAAGCGAAGAAAGTGTCCGGTAGGACTACGACTGCCTTTGTCCTCCTCCCTCCTACCCCTACCCCCTCCTGGGTCCCCTCTCCCTGAGCTGACTAGGCAGGCTTCCTGGCCAGCCCTCTCCCCTACACCACCAGCTCTGCCAGCCAGTTTGCACAGAGGTAACTCCCTTTGGCTGAAAGCAGACGAGCTTGTTGCACATTGGAAGGGAGGCTTTTGGGAGCCCAGAGACTGAGGAGCAACAGCACGCTGGAGAGTCCCTGATTCCAGGTTCTCCCCCCTGCACCTCCTACTGCCCGCCCCTCACCCTGTGTGTGGAGCTAGAATTGAAAACATGAAGAGACAGTTGGGGCTTCAGTAGTCGAAAGCAAAACAAAAGCTAAAAGAAAACAAAAAGAAAATAGCCCAGTTCTTATTTGCACCTGCTTCAGTGGACATTGACTTTGGAAGGCAGAGAATTTTCCCTCCCTCCAGTCAAGCTTTGAGCATCTTTCAATCTGTTCTTCAAGTATTTAGGGACAAACTGTGAAACTAGCAGGGCAGATCCTGTCTAGCGCGTGCCTTCCTTTACAGGAGACTTTGAGGCTATCTGGGCGCTCCCCCCCCTCCCTGCAAGTTTTCTTCCCTGGAGCTTCCCGCAGGTGGGCAGCTAGCTGCAGATACTACATCATCAGTCAGTAGAACTCTTCAGAGCAAGAGACGAGGAGGCAGGATAAGGGAATTCGGTGGAAGTTAGAGACAAGCTAAAGGATGGAGGTGCAGTTAGGGCTGGGAAGGGTCTACCCACGGCCCTCGTCCAAGACCTATCGAGGAGCGTTCCAGAATCTGTTCCAGAGCGTGCGCGAAGCGATCCAGAACCCGGGCTCCAGGCACCCTGAGGCCGCTAGCATAGCACCTCCCGGTGCCTGTTTACAGCAGCGGCAGGAGACTAGCCCCGGCGGCGGCGGCAGCAGCAGCACACTGAGGATGGCTCTCCTCAAGCCCACATCAGAGGCACCACAGGCTACCTGGCCCTGGAGGAGGAACAGCAGCCTTCACAGCAGCAGTCAGCCTCCGAGGGCCACCCTGAGAGCGGCTGCCTCCCGGAGCCTGGAGCTGCCACGGCTCCTGGCAAGGGGCTGCCGCAGCAGCCACCAGCTCCTCCAGATCAGGATGACTCAGCTGCCCCATCCACGTTGTCCCTACTGGGCCCCACTTTCCCAGGCTTAAGCAGCTGCTCCGCAGACATTAAAGACATCCTGAGCGAGGCCGGCACCATGCAACTTCTTCAGCAGCAGCAGCAACAGCAGCAGCAGCAGCAACAGCAGCAGCAGCAACAGCAGCAGCAGGAGGTAATATCCGAAGGCAGCAGCAGCGTGAGAGCAAGGGAGGCCACTGGGGCTCCCTCTTCCTCCAAGGATAGTTACCTAGGGGGCAATTCGACCATATCTGACAGTGCCAAGGAGTTGTGTAAAGCAGTGTCTGTGTCCATGGGGTTGGGTGTGGAAGCACTGGAACATCTGAGTCCAGGGGAGCAGCTTCGGGGCGACTGCATGTACGCGTCGCTCCTGGGAGGTCCACCCGCTGTGCGTCCCACTCCTTGTGCGCCTCTGGTCGAATGCAAAGGTCTTTCCCTGGACGAAGGCCCGGGCAAAGGCACTGAAGAGACTGCTGAGTATTCCTCTTTCAAGGGAGGTTACGCCAAAGGGTTGGAAGGTGAGAGTCTGGGCTGCCCTGGCAGCACTGAAGCAGGTAGCTCTGGGACACTTGAGATCCCGTCCTCTCTGTCTCTGTATAAGTCTGGAGCAGTAGACGAGGCAGCAGCATACCAGAATCGCGACTACTACAACTTTCCGCTCGCTCTGTCCGGGCCGCCGCACCCCCAGCCCCCTACCCATCCACACGCCCGCATCAAGCTGGAGAACCCGTTGGACTACGGCAGCGCCTGGGCTGCGGCGGCAGCGCAATGCCGCTATGGGGACTTGGCTAGCCTACATGGAGGGAGTGTAGCCGGACCCAGCACTGGATCGCCCCCAGCCACCGCCTCTTCTTCCTGGCATACTCTCTTCACAGCTGAAGAAGGCCAATTATATGGGCCAGGAGGCGGGGGCGGCAGCAGTAGCCCCAGCGATGCTGGGCCTGTAGCCCCCTATGGCTACACTCGGCCCCCTCAGGGGCTGGCAAGCCAGGAGGCTGACTTCTCTGCCTCTGAAGTGTGGTATCCTGGTGGAGTTGTGAACAGAGTCCCCTATCCCAGTCCCAGTTGTGTTAAAAGTGAAATGGGACCTTGGATGGAGAACTACTCCGGACCTTATGGGGACATGCGGTAAGTTTATCCTAAAAATGCCTCCTTTTGACCAAGGGCACAGAGTAGCAGTTTGCATTTTGTGGAATCTAGGGACTCCCGCCCAAGAGAACATTCGGAGGGATCCTAAAACAGCTCAGTCCAGTTCTATAGGAAGGTCTGTCCTACATCTGGAGCCCTCCTGGGGACTGTCCTCTTGTGAAATGTTCCACCTAAGCCCAGGGAATCTTGCTGCGCTCCGGGGTGCTAATACATACTCTTTAAAATTCCCCTCCAATTTCCCTAGCCTTCTAAACTCCTCCATTAAGATCTTTCTGATATTTCAAGTCCTATGACTTCCAAACTTAAATCCAATTCCATGGGCCATTTTCAGGAATGACGCCCGTAAGCTTTTTCACTGTTTTTCCTTCTCCTTTCCTCAAAGTCCTGAGAACACGATCAGAAATGTGGGGAGTTTTTTGTCTATGGGTCTGTTGGTATTCATCTTCTAGTCCGTGAAGTGAATGGTCTTGGCATACTAAAAGGGAAATAAAAGCAAAAACCTGATTTCGGCCCGCATCCTTCAAAGAGAGATAATAGAATTCTCAATTCTCGGAGAAAGAAAAGCCGCATCTGGTTGCTGAGGGGCTCGGGGTGAAGGAGTGCAGTTTTGTTTCCCAGGAAGAAAGCGGGGACTTGCTCTCTGGTTAGAGATCAGCCTAGAGAATTCAACAAGCACATTTAGAGCAGGTAGATGGGGTTACTTTCGTGGTAAACAGTGAGCTAAGTTTGCTCTCACGTATTTCTCAGCATTGACTGATTGTTGGGAGTAACTGTGTGGGCCAGTTTTCTCTTGAAAAGTGTTTACTTTCTGTAGATTAGAACACATCAGAAAGCCTTTATTTGGGGCTCGCACTGGACCTGTAAAGAAAAGAAATGTCCTGTAAATGAATAATTTGAGCAGGTTTGAGTTTGACTTACAAGTGTTGCAAACAAAACAAAACTGTAAAACATGTCCTGCTGCTTGAGTGTGCTCAGAAATTTATACTGGACAGAGAGGAATACGGCACCACATTACATTTTTCATTTTAAGGACATACTTATATTTTAAACCTGGAGTTGCTTGTTCTAACAAATTGAGCAAGAACTGTCAGTGACCTATGAACCACAATGTTGCCTCACAATTCTAATTAGGACAGCAGAAAAGTGGCGGGCAATTTTGCCTTATTAAAAGTATTTACCACTGCTTCTTGAGCCTCTCAGAGACTAGTTGAAACCCTTTTCTCACTAAGTTAAGATAATCTTTTCATCTGATAAGATGGAGTATTGACTGAGTAATTAATGGTTGATTTTCCTGAGGTGTTCGCGTTTCTCTATGGATTTATGTTTGTGTCTCAAGTGGTTTTCTTTCATTTGGGATGTCCCCCAAATGTCTTTGTTAGATGTACCATAATTTTTGGTGACTTAATTCTAACAATTTGTATTCTCTTATTGTTCTTGGTTGTTAGGACAATGTCCAAAAATGAAAAAGGGAGGATAAGTTTTCATAAAATACACTTTTTGTTGAGTTGTTGAAGAAACAGTTTATCACAGTTTATATTCTATTTGGTTTTTAAGGTTTGTCTTACAGGATTTTCAAAGATTTATCTGATAGCATTAAATCTTTTCCAGTTAAGTTAGAGTGTTTATTTTTGTGATGGGTTTTACTGTGGGATAAAAGGTCTTCGTTTTATGAGAATAGATTTACTCGGTATGGTTAATTTTTTCTAGGGCTGTCAACTAGAGAACGGAGTCCCTCTTTTACTACAAACTTTACTTTGAGTGGGAATGTCTAAAGTGCTTCCTAGTCTAGCATGGTGCTAAGCCTAGCCACATGAGCTAGCCACCCATCTTCGGTCTATCGCACCCCAACTCTGCACACTTAAGAAGAAGAAAAGTAGTAGTTCTCAGTGTTGGTTTTAGAAGCTGCATTTTTGAAATTACGGTCTGACTTTCTACCAAGTGAATTTAAATACTTTCTAGCATTTATATAGTGAGCATTCTGATTTTATCTCTGTCCTTAGTGGGAGGGGTCCCTTTGCTATTAGAATGATCAGTATACTTTGAAGCTTCATTGACACTCTTTAAATTTTTGAGAGAGAATTTGGCTAGACTCAATGAAGTTCCTGTCTAAGTGAGCAGACAATTTCCATTTCTAGGATCTAGAAAATCATTTGAATCATTTTGTTGCAAATTAATTAATTGATCTCATGAGAATGCAACCAACATTTAAAATGGAAATAGTTTCTGACTTTTCTTTTGTTTCCCGTACTTCACAGGCATAATTGGATGAAAAGCAAAGACTTTTTAAAGGCAAGTCCAGAGCGCATTCCCTCTGGATGGCAGGCATTGTGTGCTGATTTCGAATGTAATATCTCAAAATTCTGGAAGCTTCTCACAACTTTATTCAATTGTCTGTGACCATGAACATTAGTTATATGAGGGAGAAAATTTTTTAGCTTTACTAACAGAAGCAGTAATTCGGTGTCAGACATTAGCAACATTTCTACTAAGAAGGCAGAAACTGAAAATCTGCCCTGTCTTATTTTTACTTAGTAAAAAATAAGCATATGCTTTGAACAGAAAGAAAAATAAAATAATGGGTCTCGTTTATAAGTCTGATGATATTTTATGAAGCTGTTTTCTTTTGGAGATCAAATAACACTAAAACTTTGCAGCACAATACTGTGGTAAACATGAATGCTTACAAATTAGAGCCCTAGAGAACCCATAAAAGAATTTGAGTTGGGGCTAAAGAGAAATTACTCAGATGCAGAATGAAAATTAATATTTTTGTGTGTTTGTCGCAACATTCATAAAAGGCATTATTTTAGTGACAATGACAAGTTCTACCTTTTATTTTATTTTTTCTCAGTTTCCTGTTTTATCAATTCTCACGTCATCTCCATTCTCCTTCCTAGTTACCAAGCGTTTTTTCCCAGCTATCATAGAAGGAGTAGTTTGCATGTTTTATAAAGCAAAATTTGGCTTTCTGATCAAGGAATGATTTCTGCTGTCCTCTGTAATTTGCAAACACATAGTGAGTTCTTCCTGGGTGTCAGTCACCCGAACACGAACACCAAATAGCCAAGTCAGTTGGCACCCATTTGTAAGTAACCACAAGATGCAGCCATGGCAAGACCCTCTTATGTAGGCTAGCTCTCTCAGTAGAAAATGTTTCCTATATCACTTATAACTTTCCAATTGTTAGTTTGAGGTGCTTTCCCGGCATTATTAATTTTACCTCATTAAGGAGCTGATAAATGGAAATAATGTTGAATGTGCTGACACATTTCTTTTGTTAAGTGTTTTCTTCACTGTTTTAATTTTCTCATCTGGTTTTTATATATACTTTTAAAACAGAGTTCTTTCATCTCCTGATTTGTACACATATAATGGTCACTCTTCAAGGTATCCTGCAAGTTGTACATGGATTATTATTATTATTATTATTATTATTATCATTATCATTATTGCTATTACTAAAACTACTACATATGGTGATAAAGAGACCATTAATTTTAATTGGAGTTTAGTTTAAGCAAGGAACAGAATGAAGACTTGGAGGGACAAAGGCTGATTTATAATCACATCTGAAATCATGATAATGAAAAATATAGATAATTAAAAATAAACAAAAATTTACATTTTTTTTCATATTGGTAAGAGAATGAAAAAAAACTTTCCCCAACCCCCAACTACTCCATTTTCTCTTTGTCTGCAGCTTCCTCAAATCCTGCCTATGCTTGGTTTTCTTTTATTCCCCTTTCCGTGCCTTTGACATTGAAATATAGACTCTTCTTTCTACTCCATAGGATTTTCCCCCCTCATTATACCTGTGGCATGCCCCTAAAGAATCTCTTTAATGAAAATCTGGCAAGTAACAGATCAGGACGAATGCAGAACGCAGCACCTCTCTTAAGACTAGACAGCAGGAGCGAACTGTAAAGTAAACAGCCGCATAGCAAGACATTTTTACCTTCAGGTTAGAGCAGGTTCAACAGTTGCTGAGGAAATTGTGGGAGATAGCTTATACAACTTGAAGATTTAGTGAAATATTTTGCCTCCCCCAACTCCGGGTGTGGATGTATATGTGTGTGTATGTGTCTGTGTGTCTGTAGGTATATGTCTTGCAGAACTGGAGTTTGAATCCAGGGTCCTCTGCACTGAGCTATCTATACAGCCTATCTTAATCTCTGTCCTTTTCCCTGTGATGACCCTCCTGATAACCTTCTCTCAGACACTGAAGATAATTATACTTGCAGTTTCTCAAAAACTCGGTCTCAATCTGTATCTATTCATCCATTCTGTATGTCCAAGTCAGTTTTTGTCTTCACATGAAGTTTCTTGGACTACATGAAAATTATTATTGGTAAACAAAATAGTAAAGAAATTAATTTACTTCAGTTTCCATTGTCAGCAGTTCATCGAGTTCTGTGATATTCATTTATACTGAGTTATACTTGTCCTAAAGACAACATTGACCTTTAAATAGTGACTTGTGAAATAACATACAATTAATATTATGATAACCTTCATGATATATAAGAAAAATGTACACTTTATGCATACATAGTATTTTCTAGTTTATTCATTAACAGTCAAACAACTTCAAATAGGCCAGTAAGGCACTTAATGTTATGTCAACTTCCTGACTATTGGTCAGAATACTAAAATATTGCATTTTGTATACCTGTTGGTCATTTGAGGAAACGTCTCTGAAGCAGAACATGAAACTTCTGGAAGCTTCTCTCCTGATTCTAATGTTTTAGATTGTTACTTAGTTAGGGCTCCACATAATGTCTACATCGCAAAGCTGAGACGGCACAAATTGTGGTTTTCAAACTCAGGAATGATATTACTTTTCTCCCTCACACTGATTGCTGCCAATCTGCCAGGTATGTCATGTTTGGGAATGGCTCACTCATAAATTTATAGCATTAAAGTGCTGTTGGTCACTAGAGAATGTTGACAATTTCGATCATGTTGTATCAGAGTTCTATTTCGTTACCAGTAGCCAATTTAAGACATAATTCACAATCCATACAATTCATCTATGCACATTTGAGTTCTTTATAGCAAATTCTGAGTTATGTACCTACTATCACAATCAATGTTGGAAACTTTACTCACCCAGTCAAAAACCTATGTGGTTGGTAGCAGTCACCTCTCTACCTAACTCCCAACTCTGATGTAACACTAATTTGCTCTTAGTCTCTATGGATGTATGCATTCTGCCATCTCATCTAAATAAACACAGCAATGCAACACTAGTTCTAGTGTGACTAGGTTCTTTCATATAATTTTTCCTATATAAGAAAAAGTACATTTTATGCATACATAGTATTTTCCAGTTTATTCATTAATAGTCAAATAACTGCAAAGAGGCCAGTAAGGTGCTTAATGTTATGTTAACTTTCTTGCTTTTGTTCAGAATACTAAAACACTGCATTCATTAGAGTTAAATGCACTAAAACAGTGTTAAATCATATAGTGAGGACTTCATTATTTTTTCAGAGTTGAATAATTTTTTATATTGTAGATTTTGCCACATTTTGCCAGTTTATGGAAATTATGGTTGTCACCATTGTTTGAGCATTACTACTACTATTATTACATAACTGTATTGCCACAAACTTTCATGCATACTTTTTAAAATGTTAATTTATTTACATTACTTTATGTGTATGAGTGTTGTGCCCGCATGCATGTATGTGCACCACATTCATGCCTGGGGTATCTGATTCTCTGGACCGGAAATTCGAGATGGTTGTGAGCTGCCATATGGATGCTGGAAACTAAACAAGGGTCCTTGGAAAAAGTAACAAGCGCTCTTAAACACAAAGCCGTCTTTTAAATCTTCTGGGTAAATAATAAGTAACAGAAATGTCCTTTCATATAGTACCCATATTATCAATTTTATAAGAATATGCCAAGCTGTTTTTAAAAGTGTCTTTTTAGACAGTTTGGAAGTGTCTAAATTATACAAAAGTGTACTTTAGAATTGAAGGAGTATTATGTCAATATACTACTCTATCCATATCTTGTAAACACTTATTATTATCACTTTTCTTTAAAAGTATGTGTGTGTGTGTGTGTGTGTGTGTGTGTGTGTATGTGTGTGTGTGTGTATGCACAGGTGTAGGTACCTGTGAAAGCCAGAAGAGGGCATCACATCTCCTTGAACAAGATTGTGAGTCATTTCATGTAGATGTTGGAACAAGGTCCTCTGAAAGAACAACAAGTGCTTTTTACCACTCAACTCTCTCCAGCCCCATATCATTGTCATTATTATTATTGTTGTTGTTGTTGTTGTGATATCTAGTGGGTGTGAAGTTCTAGCTTATTCTCATTTTTATTGTGTATTTTTCCAATCAATATATTTTCTTGAATGTTTGTTGATTATCTTTTTTGACAAAATACCTATGTATATTCTTCATTCATGCTTAGTTGTGTTGCCATTTTGACATTGAGTTATGAGTCTTTTAAAATATATGTTTTGATAAAAAGTCCTTTAATGGAATGATTTATGAATATTTATAAATTTGTTAGCAGCATCCACGGAAGGAAAACACTTTTGATTAATTTGATAAAATTCAGAGTTTCTTTGTATTGGATTATACGTTTGTTGTTTTATATTAAGAGGTTTTCCCTAATTCTAAAACAAAAACATATATACCCATGTTTTTTTCCATGAGTTTCCCAGTTTTTGCTACTTATATTTTGTCTTTGATAATCCTTGATTTAATGTTTTATATGTTGTGAAGTAAAGATCCAGGTCCCATTTCTGTTCCTGTAGATATCCAGTTATCATTGTTGAATCTTTGTCCCATTCATCTATCTCAGAATTATTTGTACAAATGCATTAACCATGCATGTGAGATATTTTGACATTCAACTATATTTGCTAGTCTATATATCTTTACTCATTCCATTTCTACATTGCTTAAATTGTGCATATGTTATTAAGTTTTTTATTTAATATTAACACTCCAGCCATATTAATTACTAGTTTCTTCCACAGTTTTTTGACTATGTGATTGCATTTGCTGAGAATATATTTGATGTCTTTGTCTGGAAAAGTCTGCAACAATATAAGCAATGAATTAAATGTAGGATAATTAATGAGTCATAGTGTGGAGATTTAAGGAACATATCCAGTATGGGAGTCAGACCAAGAGTAATTGGTCTGACTGATACAAAGATTTCAACTGATACAAAGGTTTATTTTGAGCTTCTAAATAAATGAGGTTTCCCCCCCCCACTTCCCTCAGGGGAGGAAGGGATAAACACAAGTGAAATAATTCAAGGAATAAGAGAAAATAATAGGGTCATTATTGTACCACTAACAATATTTTACTGGCTGGTCATTGGTGATTTAAAGGTAAGACTTTTGATTGTTTTCCTGTCTTTGAAGCGTACCCTTAGATCTATGAAAGCTCCCCATGGAGACTTCCAGATCAGTTCTATCTCATTTCCTTCAAGACCTGTGTTCAAAGTGTGTGGTGTCTTCAGTAATAAGCTCTTGCTTTAAGGTTCATGGAGGCAACCAAGGGCAGTAACAATAATCTACATTGCTTTGAAAGTCTCTTGGACTTCCATAAGGAATTACTTATCTGTACTATTTGTTATTCAGTCTATGGTTCTTGAGGTGAGCATTATCTGTGTATCTATAGAATCTGTGTCTGTATATTAATATTTATTGATATACTTGTTTTTAAGTAAGCATATGAAACAATGTTTTGCTACATTTTTTTTCAAATATCTGTAGTGTACGCTTCTTTCTCTATAGTACCCTCATTCCTGTTCCCCAGTTAAAGTACCCATGCTCATTTTCTCACTTTTCCCTTTCATAGTACTCTTGTGCACTCTCCCTACCCCCCTTCCCTCTAGAGCAGCAGTTCTGAACCCATGGGTCGTGACTCCTTTTGGGGGAGGTGTTAAAATTTATTTTACAGGAGTAGCCCAAGACCATCAAAATCACAAATATTTACATTACAATTCATAATGATAGCAAAATCACAGTTATGAAGTAGCAATGAAAATAACTTTATGCTTGGGGTGGCCACCATGACATGAGGAACTGTATGAAATATCATAGCATTAGGAAGGTTGAGAACTGCTGCTCTAGAACATTTCCAACCTTCCAACCCCCTCATAAAATGGTCCATCTTTACTTTTCTAGTTTCTAGGGTTACTTCAGAATACATACTTGAATTTAAAAATTCAGAGCTAGGATGGACTTTCCAATTCCTTCTATAAAGCCAGCATTACTCTAGTATCAAAGCAGGATAAAGATACATCAAGAACAAAAAATTACAGTTCAATATCCTTGATGAATATAAGCTCAAAACTCCTCATTAAAATACTTACAAAACTGCATTAAAATACTTACAAAACTGAATTTAAGCATATAACAAAAGTCCAACATGTTTTCATTATAAAAGCCCTAGAGTCCCGAAAGAAGATTACCTCAACGGCTAACATCATCATAATTAGAAAGTGACTTAAAATTATCACATTCAACATAAGGACTAGATAGGGCTTTCTACCACCCTTACTCCTCTTCCACATAGTGCCTGAAAGACTAGCTAGAGAAATAAGAGTCTAGAAGTAAATTTAAGCAATGTAAATAGGAAATGAATAAGACAGATTTTCCATATTTAGAGATGATAAGGTATAAATAAGAGGTGCCAGAAATTCCACCCAGAAGCTTCTAGAAAATGAACATTCTGCCCAGATGGTTTTAAGTTTACACAATCCACAACAAAGAATACCATGACTTCCTATACAAAAATAGAACACAAACACACAAAATCAAATCCACAAAAAAGCACACACATGAACACACACACACACACACACACACACACACACTCAAACTTCTAACAATGATATAAAAGAAGTACAAAACCACTGGATATTTAATCAATCCTGAACAAAAAGAACAATGCTGAAGTGACTATAATATGAGATTTCAGGCAATAAAATAATGTTTACCTTGTAAAAATAGTATAGGTTAAGACTACTGCATATGACTCATTGATAAGTGGCTATTAGCCCAAATGCTTGAATTACCCTAGATGCCTAGAACACATGAGACTCAAGACAGATGATCAAAATGTGAATGCTTCACTCCTTCTTTAAAAGCGGAACAAGAATACCCTTGGCAGGGAATAGGGAAGCAAAGATTAAAACAGACACAGAAGGAACACCCATTCAGAACCTGCCCCACATGTGGCCCATACATATACAGCCACCCAATTAGACAAGATGGATGAAGCAAAGAAGTGCAGGCAGACAGGAACCGGATGTAGATCTCTCCTGAGAGACACAGCCAGAATACAGCAAATACAGAGGCGAATGCCAGCAGAAACCACTGAACTGAGAACAGGACCCCTGTTGAAGGAATCAGAGAAAAGAACTGGAAGAGCTTGAAGGGGCTCGAGACCTATATGTACAACAATGCCAAGCAACCAGAGCTTCCAGGACTAAGCCACTACCTAAAGATATACATGGACTTACCTGGACTCTGACCCTCATAGGTAGCAATGAATATCCTAGTAAGAGCACCAGTGGAAGGGGGAAGCCCTGGTCCTGCTAAGACTGAACCCCAGTGAACTAGATTGTTGGGGTAGGGTGGTAATGGGGGAGGGATGGGGGGGAAGCCCTTATGGAAGGGAGGGGAGGTTAGATGTTGACCCGATACCGGAAGGGGAATAACACTCAAATGTAAATAAGAAATACTCAAAATAAAGAAAAAAATTGACCCAAAGAGGAAAAAAAAAGAAAAGAAAAAAAAATACCACTGCATATGCAGCAGAGGATAGCCTTGTCTGGCAGCAATGGGAGTGGAAGCCCTTGGTCCTGAAGGCTCGATGGCTCAGTGATAAGGAACGCCAAGCCATGGGGCAGGAGGAGGTGTGGCTAGGGGGAGCACCATGATGGAGGCAGAGGAGGGGGAAGGGAGGAATGGATGGGTTTCTGAGGGGAAACCGGGAAGGGAGATAACATTTGAAATGTAAATAAACAAAATAACGAAAAAAAGATTATTATAATAATGTTCACAATTGTGTTCAGAAAGTTTAGGTAATATGCAGATAAATAGCTTCAAAGGAGGAAGGAATTTCAGTTTCACTGTTTTATTTTCAGTATATTTTTCCAGCTAACATTTATTGAACATTTACCACATGCATAGTTCTGTATTGTCAATGAAAAGGCATTGAAGAATCCAACCGTGGAACTGACAGTGTCACGAGGGGAGACATGAGAATATGACAAATAACAAGTGTCATGAAGACGAGATTAGCAGAGTGACTAGGATAAGTACGAAGGTGTGAAATCACAGTTTGTATTTGTTGGTCAGCCTTACAGAGAATGAAATACTTGAGAAGAGGCCTGAAAGAAATGAAGAAATAAGCCATGTGGCTACACAAGATTAAATAATTTCAGGCACCAAGAGCCTAAAGAAGGTCCACACTTGTCTTGACAAAAGACAGAGGCTTATATTAGTAGTTTGCCTAAATAAGAAATGAGAGAACACAGCATCAGAGGTGTAAGTGGATCTCCTAAGTATTCTATATTAATTCAGAGTTTACTCTAAGAAAGTAAATAAAATAACATAGTATTTTAGTAGAACTCTTTTTCATAGAATCTGTTACTTTAAACTCATGATACATTTATTTGGCAACTTATATCTGTGGAGAAGTGACTGCAGAGTAAATGGGAAACAAGGAGATGAAACTGTTGCAGATGAAGCTGTTTCAAAAGGAAGATGATAGTTCAGAGTAAGGTTGTGAAAGAAGTAAGAAATGGCTGGATTGGGATGTTTTAATGAAAGAGTCAGAGCATTTACTGACAGCTGATACACAGGGTGAAAAAAGAAAGTAGATAAACATGATTGGCAAAATGTTGGCTTAAACAACTGGAAAAGCACATTGTCATTTACAGAATGATGAAAAGTATATGTGGAAAAAGTATAGGACATAGAAATCAAATATTTAGTAATATTTGTGTCTTCCAGTGAGCTTCTTCAATCATTCAGGTTTCATTCAGAGACTTCAAGTTTCCTCTTCTTCAAGGAGATTAAAAATCTTACAGATTATTTCTTCAGAAAAAGGATGAACTTTTTTCTTCTTTCCCAAACTTTAAGACAAGTAATTAAATAGGAAGCCATACAATTTGACAGCTACACCCAAAAGAGTGAGTATATTTTTGGAATATTATACCAACATTATAGTTCAGTTTTTATAAGCATGGGTTTTAACCAAGGGTGAAATCTATAGGAAAGGTGAACAGAAATAGTCTTAAATTAGAGTTCATAGAATTTGGGCAGTCATCTTTTCTAGCTATCTCATTTTATGGATGAGGTGCCTAAGGCACAGATATAAAAGTCTTAGCCAAGATCTCACAACAAGTTATTGTCTGCATCTAGTCAGAACCTATTCTGAAGGCAAACTGTATATTATTTTCTTAGAAAACTCTACATTGACAACTCCAGTTTCATAACAAATAATTATAACAATAGCAATAATAGCAAGAGCACATATTATTTATTGCTTGTAAACCTTTGACATTTGCATGGGTTAATAAATTTAGTTATTACGCCAACTTTTGGAAAATAGGCCTTTGCCTACATGTCAAAGAGGTGGGAAGTGATTGGATCTGTGTGTTCCCCAGAAAGGTTGGCTTTTATGTTTAAGACTGTTTTTAACCTCTGAGTACTTCTAGCTCTGCCCACATGTGCATCTATATGGGCTTATCTACTAGGAGATGAGAAACTTACCCATGACTCTGGTCTCAAAAAAAAATGACTCTCTTCTCTAGCACCTGTCAACTGACTACAGCAACTCAGTCAAGGTGTTAACTCTGTTTATACCACTTGAAATTAAGGGGTTACCTAACTGGTTCCCTACCATCTAAAAGGCAGGACACTTGTGGCTTTGTTGGACCCTTTTGTTATATAATCCACTGCTAATAGGGCAGCCTAGTGGTCTGATATTAGTTAGGGGATATGGGATGAAAGGCACAGGATAAAGAGTGGATAATTTTATGGTAAGTGATTAGAAAACATGATGTAGGAATTATAGACTTAGAGCTCAAAATACTGTTTGCTGAACTTTAAAGTGAACTACCAACTTGTACAATCGAATGCCTGCTTAAATAGGACTGCTTTGAAGTAAGAAAGAGAAAAGTGCCCAGTTCATGTGATTCATAATAATCCCAATGACATACATGCATATTCCCGTGCTACAGCTCAAGAAACAGCCGCACAAAAATTGAATAACATGCTCAAGTTGACTGAACATATAAGCAAAAAACGCTTGTTCAGAATTCACTACATCTATGCAAAGGACTGCTGCTCGTATTACAGAAAGTTTTAACTTTAACAATATTATATCTGAACTTTAAACATTAAACATTTTTAGTTTGGGCTTACCGTGGTAAGGGCTCACAAAGGAGATGATATCCAAAAATCGTTATGTAAGGACAGAGTCAAATCTTTGAAAAGTGAAAATGTGACTTTCCGTTACTTTCTATTCTATCACTTTGCCCCTTTTTCAACATCCTCTTGTCGCCCCTATTTCTTTTCTGTCTGGCCTAGTTGCTAGTAAAAACACAAACAAATGACTCCATGAACAAGATAAGACAGACAGCTAGTTGAGTGAACAGAACTCATCCTTTTTTAGAGAGTGATAAAGTGAAATAAATCTTAAAACAAGACAGCAGGTTGTGTGATTAATATTAAATAAGAAGGAAAATTTCATAGCACTTACTCGATGTTATCTCTGTCCTTTTAGGTCCAATTGGTTGCACAGAGTCCCTTACATCATGAGCATGGGTGTCACATTGCATTTTCTTTCTTTCTTTTTTTTTTTTTCACTGGGTAATGGGAAGCAGGCTTGCTGCAAATGCCTTGCTCAGTGTTTTTTCTTTGAAAGGTGGCACCTTTTCTACTCATGCAAATGATAACCACTTAACTACTTCTTTTGAAAGTTGGCAATGCCTGAGTGAAAGTGTCTTTCCAAACTTGCCATATTGTGTCACAGCTCTTCAGCATTGTCTAACCTCTAATTTGATGACGAAAGCACATAAACTCAGGGTTGACAGTAAAGATGGAAACATTTGGTATTCAATATTTGAATGTTAAAATAGAACATGTTATATATCAATTTCTTCTGCCTATCTACCTTCCCCTTTTATCTTTGCTTAAAACACCAAGGTTAGCAACTTGTGGTCTGTGGGAGTTTCCAATTGTTCATATGAAATCTGCTCGATCAGCCTTTTAAATAAAAAGGACCAAGTTAGACTGAGATATTTTTCTTAGCAATTATCTAATAATAGAACAAAAATCTTAGCCATGCTCCTGTTTTTAGATGGTATGTTGTTTGCTTTAGATGCATGCTGAACCTCAATGAGGTACTAGGCTGACTCAAAGTATTTCAGGTCAGATGTAGAAATGAACAGAGTGGTCTCTTTGAGGAATCATTCCCCTTCCAGGTTCAGCATTTTCCATCAGAGTTGACCTTAGGGTTTCTGGGAAAAGACAAGACTAAGATTTTCAGAACTATGGTGCTAAAAGAAAATGTTTCCCTAAGCACTGTTGGTCATTCCTTCTACCCACATTCAAATCCTTATCACTTCTCACTCTATTGTGAAGTGATCTCAAGTTTCTTATCTCCCATGCTCTTTACTGTACTTTCATTCACGTGGTATCCTTGCCACAAAACAGTACTAAAGTTCAATTAAAATATTTTTTAGAATCTTATTTCAAATATCCCTGGGACTGTAAGTTCCTTGACAATTGAAGCCTTACATGATTTATCTCCCTATTCTCAGTATTTGTCACAAAGAAGCTTTCCTGAATAATTACGTAATGGAGGATTAAAATTTCAGCTCCTTGGACTAGGCTAATAGAGTACTTGCCTAGCTTAGGCAAGACAATGGGGTCAAGCCCAGTGGTACACGTCTACTACACAACCCCTACACAAATTCAGATCCTCTCCAGTTGTTTGGAAGTTCAATTCCAAATTTGGTAAATATGGTGTTCAGGTCTCTTTATGTCTGCCTCTTGATCTGGTTCATTTTCCCAGTTGTTTCCTTTTTTAACAATCTTGCCAAATGGATCTAGTTGCCATCGCTTTAAACCACCCCCACTCTTTTGTTTTTTGAACTTACTGTTTTTCCTATTATCCCTTTGACCTTGAAAGCTGTCCTAATTTCAATAATGTCTACATGTCTAATCATAGCTCTAATAACAGCTTCCTACAAGATAAATTTTCTCATTCTCCAACCCAAGAAAAAGTGATCTCTGATAGGATATATTTGAAACATGTTTTCTGTAGTTTCCTTGTCTATAAACCAGGGCTAGAAATATCTAGCTCATAAGATTTTTAGAAGAAATATTCTGATGATGGAAAGAATGCTTAGTACAAATCAAGAATCAAATTATGCTTACCTCTTCATTCCTTATTAATGAATATACATAATAATTAGTCCTTCAAATTATAATCATTTACATGTATGCAAATAATTTTGATGCATATATTCTTTTAAAACTTCTTCTTTAGAAAAAAGATCGCTTCTTGGATGTTTCTTTATAAAATTGCCAAAATGCATAACTTAGACTTCTCTATGTAATGGATAGTCCATATGTATTAGGTGATTCTAAGTTAATAGCACTGACTGCCACAAACAACTCATCGGGTCAGACGTTCTTTCTCTAGAACTGATTACTTGGAATAAAAAGAAATATTGCCTTGCTTTTATAAATTCTAATACTTGCAATATGTTATTCAACCTCATCATTTATGTGACATTAAGCATGGAGGTGTTAACTAAGATTCTGGAAAAAAAAAGTAAAGGAGGAGGACAGCAGTGGACTATTCCCTAAATGCATTTGAATGATTATGTTCAATTTTTTTTCTGTAGTACCACAAAGAGAAAAAACAATGAGGACAGGTTATATTTTAGTAAAAGAGAAAAGTTGTCCACTAGAACCAGGTATGTTTTACCTACCCTAAACAATGTGTCTATGAATGTGCTCATTGAATTGCTATTCATATTTCCCATGGAAATTCAGCTTTCTACTTTGGAAGTGAAGACCTAACAATATTGGATACTGCCTGGCAAAGGAGAAGAGGAAGTGAAAATTGTTCCACATCCAGATAGAACGTGTGCAATTTAGTTTCTCCAGGGACCCTTGAACTACTTTGGTCACTTAAGTTATTTACTTAACTCTTATACACATATGACTTTGCCATAGATAGATCAATGGCCTGGGTAAATCCTAAGGGCCATTTTCACTGTAAGAATTTTTGCTCCTCACATAGGAGAAGCTAAAGAAAAAGTACAAGGGACTTCACAAATCACATCAGACCTGACTTTCAATTCTGACACAATCGTTTACCAGTGGTACAACCTCAAGATAGTAACTTATCTTTGATCAAGTCCTTTGCCTATGGAATACTTTCCTTAAAGCCTTATTGTAAGCTCTAAATAGAGCATCTTAAACAAAGAGCATTACACTTAAGTAAGTGCTAAAATATTAATTCCCTTTTTATTCATCACACCCTGTGTGTCTATTGGCATGAGGGCATAAGTAGTAAATTCGCCTTGCTGAAGATATTCAGAAACAGACAAAACCTACTAAAAATCATGGGAGGCACAGATTTGGATTCAAACACACAATGCCCATAGTTACCTCCTAACCACTGTAAAGCTTCTAAGTGAATTTAAAATGTTCATTGAGATGACTTTAGGGGGATCCCATGAAGTTCAGGATTTCCAATAAGTAACACGAAGCTGAGTGTGTGTGTGTGTATGTGTGTGTGTGTGTGTGTGTGTGTGTGTGTGTGTGAAAGTAAATAATAAATAAAAAGCATTCAGCCTAGTGTCTGACTCATAATAAAAACTTGATATACATGCAATACCACAACATCTATCATTATAATTATTCCTAGCACTGTTGTTATTATCATCATTATCACCAACATCACCACCACCACCACCACCACCATCATCATCACCTGAAGGGAATAGGCTTTTCTCAGGCTATTTCTGCCTGGCTTTCTATTATACAATACTTCTAAAATGTCTTGGCTGTACTCTAAGTGTGAAGTCATTGAAGATAACAGGGAACCTGGTTTGCTTTGGTAATTCAAGTTATTAAGTTACTTTCCTCGGTCCAGCTGAAATCTTTTACTAGCTAATGCTTCAGAATACAAGACTAAGCTGGTCTAAAGAGAGACTGAGATTGAGAAGAACCTTGTTTTCAGCCAGAGGTCATGGTCCTCTACAAGGAACAGAATGACCCAGTGCAAAGTCTGGGCCCTTGGTGACTTTGGAGCCCCTACATTTCAACCAGTTACTTCATTGTACACATTGAGCCACTTTCCCCATAGAATTACAGAGCAGGAATTTCCTGACTCCTTTTCTAGCCTAGAACCATCATCTCCTTTTTCCTCCACTTAGCAGACAAATAGCAGATGACATAACAAAAGCAAGACATTTAGCATAGAGAGAAGAGGTTCATAGCAGTGCTGGATTTTTTTAGGAAACTCATTGTAACAGAGGATCTTCCTGACCACTCTTGCACATCCCAAACAGATTGAAATGGTTTTTGTTAGTGGCAAGCTGTGTCTCAGAGCAGATCCTTGCCTGGATGTATTTAAAGATTTGCTGAGTCATTTGGAAGCAGCCTGTGAGATTGCAAGAGGCAAGGACCATCCTCAAGTCCACAGATGTGGGTAAATAAGTGATGGATTCTACTTAGTTATTGTCCGTGGGGACAAATAACATGACCTGCTTTTAGCTCCACCCCTTCTTCATTCTAGAGAATATCTTTAGATTTTTCCTTTGAAATTTTATTCTGTTTGACAGTTTCATATATTTATAGAATGAATTTTAGTAGCTTATACCCCTGTTTTCTTTCTTTCAACCTCCTCCCTCTCTTGTTAGAGTGCTGCCTCTCAACAAGTTCCCCTCCAATTTCCATGGTATCCCCTCCTTGTTTTTCTCTTACTCTCCTTGGAAACAATGTCCTCTTTTAGAAAAATTGTTGATTAGATACACACAAAAATACGTGTATACATATACACATACATATATGCTCCTAAATGTATAAATTTAATCTGATCATTCTATATAACATTACTGGCAAATATATAACTACATTGGGGTGTCTATTGTTATTATAATTGTTTAGGTCTTCTTTAGGAAGCCATGTTGTTGGCATTTTCATGGATGTTGATTCTCTGTCACACATAGAAGGCACAATAAATATAACAGAAGACATCCTAGTCCTCTGGCTCCTACAAACTTTCTGTCCCTCTTCTTTTATAGTCACTGAGCCTTAAGTGTTGGAGCTGTGTTGTATCAGTTGGGGCTAAGAACCCCATGATCTGCTTTTGGACCAGCTGTAGTTTTCTTGCAGTGATCTGCTTCTTCTGCAAAATTTTTCTTATTTTATCACACTTGGACTCTTCAGCTTTTAAAAGTAAGAGTGGGAGAGAACAGAAGCTCTTGTAGAAGAGAGCATCCTGTCTTGAATTGTAAGTGCTCTTGCTGTTGATAGTAAC
Source organism: Rattus rattus (assembly GCF_011064425.1). Classification (NCBI taxonomy): domain Eukaryota; kingdom Metazoa; phylum Chordata; class Mammalia; order Rodentia; family Muridae; genus Rattus; species Rattus rattus. The sequence goes on from NC_046172.1 coordinate 56,155,557, forward strand.
ATGAACGTATCATATCATATGTTTTTCCAACTTTCTTTTTCAGCCTCTTGTCTCATAGCTATTATGGTGTGAATAGGTAGACATATATTTTATTTATACATTTTGACATTATTCTCCATTGCAGTTAAAGATTAGGGCAGAAGTCAATGGCAAGTTTTAATTGGGTGTTCTTAGAGCAATTATGTCCATTGATTTTGTCCCATAAACCCTCAGCACTGAATTCAGGGGGCAGGGGGCAGTGATTGTTCTTGATATTGTACTCTTTGCACTCTATTTCATTGATCATCATCTTCTGTTTCTGTTAAGGCATCTGTTCGTTTCCGTTATTTACCCCATGCTCTTCTCAGCTTGGGACTCATCCCACTTTCATCACATTGCTTTTCTCCCCAGCTGCCAAATAAAACCCACTTCACTTTTTTCTTCCTTTTGGCTCAAACCATTGCTGGTTAGTGACCCCACAAAGAATGATTCTTTTATGACTTTAAAATTTGATATTAAGATGTTTTGTCAGTGGCAACACCAGAATATTCCAGTCAATTCCAGGATCTAAATGAAATCAGGCAAACTAAAAGTTGTTTGGACCTGACAGAAGATATAGTTCTCACTGTCCTTTTCATGTGGATTTTAGATGATCTTTCCCTTTTTTTTCAGAGGACCTAGTGCTGAGCTTTGGTAAAGCCAGTCAAAATGATAAATGAAGGAGGACTGGAAAATGGGAATAGAGCCATTGGGCATGCTTGTGATTGAATTATTACAATCTCTAAGAAGTATAATGTGCCTGAAAGTCCACCAAGTACTTTCAAGCACATTCTCTAGTTTTCAAAACCAGTTGAGATGTAGGCAAAGGGATAAACATATTTTTATTCACAGATAAGAAAACTAAAACTGGGGTAATTAAAGCATATTCTCAAGGCAATGCAAACAATGTGTACAAGTGGGATGTGAACTATGAACATCTATAGTAGGTCAATAGTTTTTAAGCACACTGACCAGTTTTGATACTTTCTGTGGTTCTGAACTAGAATGTAAGGTCTATCCCATATGACACGAGCACTACTACTGATCTATACTTCCAACCATGAAGATATGTTATGGAATAAATTAATGAGCAAGTATATAAGTTATTTCAAACTCTTCTCAATTTTGAATTCCTTCAATATTCAACAATGTCAATTTGATTGATGAAGTTATTTTATTCTTATTCATCAATACATTTCGGTAATGCCATCTTTATACCAAGCCCCGTATTTGATCCCAAGAATGAAAAAGGAATAAAAAAATTAGTTTAGGACTCAAGATCCTACTCACTGGGGACTATCTTTCACTAATAAACCTCTGAGATACTGCTTATGAAATGTCAAATGAAATAAGCAAAGTTTTACATTTCATTCTGACTAGCCAAAGGAGTATGACATCCTTAAAGGTGGTGTCTTTTTATTTCGAGTACACAAAGATGAAGCCTTATGAGTAACTACATTTTAATCTAATCTTGACTTCTGAGGAACAGAGGAAAAATGATTCAGCCTCTGTGAGTGCACAGAGGAGGGAGTCTTGAGTTGATGCTACAGGATAGGAGCTGGGAGTTTGCTACATAACAACTAGGTTGACTAGGTTGCCCATCTAAGCTCGAACTATATCTTCACTGTGTATATATTAAGGTTAAGGGTGAGGGTGGCAAATATTATCATATAAGCTTATTTCTTACTTTTTCTAAGTAAATGGTCAATGGCATTGAAGCATAATCTTTATAATTTCAAAGCATAAATTTGCTTTGAAAATCTGGCCCCCACAGCTCTCTCCTCTGTGGGTAAACTGTTTCTGGTCAAACATTACATTTTCTTGAGTATTGTTCTCTTTACTCTTGAGTGTTGTTAGATTTTAATTTTTATTTTTTTTGTTTATCTTGTACTCTGATTCTAAGTGGTCCTTATTAGTTCTACTTTATGGGTAAAGAATCAAACTTCACAGAGGTCAATGACTTATTCAAAGTCACACAGTGAGTACCTTAGTGGATTTGGGATTTGAATTTTGATTTCTCAATTTTTTTTGGTCCTCTGGCCTCAATGCTATTTTCACAATTCCAAACCACTTTAGCTTTATTTTTCATAGAGGCCATTAAATCTACCCTCCATTAGCCAAACCCTCTTGCCTCCCTTCAACATAGCTCTTTTCTAGCATGTTCTTAGTAATCATCTGAAAATGTTTTACAGCCTTTCTGGGTACTGTGGTCCAGAGTCTTAATCCAGGCACTTAAGTGCCTTGGTTAACTGTAAAATGGAAAATCAAAGTCACAGCTAATTCAGGAAAAATGAGTTTGGGATGTGAATTTCCTGGGCAATGTGTCATCTCTCTCTCTCTCTTTCTCTGTTTTTTTTTTTATTTCCTTAGCTTCATAAACTTACCCACAATGTTCCCTGAGGACTAGGAGTAATAAAGATGATGGAGAAATGCTTCCTTCTCCTCTATTCCAAGAGTCCATCAGCCAAGTGTCACACCACCTCCTGCTTCCCCATTCTTTGTGCAAAGATGGAGGTGGATGATAGATAAGCATCCCTTACTGCTTCAGGCTCAAGCCAGGGGAGGGCTTTCTTTCTCTCTGGCTGGACTGAGGTAGGAAGAAAAGTTGAATGGCTACCAAGAGGACTGAGAGTGAAAAATGGGCTCCTTGAAAGATCAGTGGACCTACACTTAAAGCATCCAGATTTATGTCCACAATTTGTGGGCTGTTATCTGTGTTTTCTCATCTGTGTACTGGGACATAAATTCTCATTTTATAGTTGAAAACTTAAGTCTAAAAGTATATTGTCAATTCAAAAATGACTTCTAGATTTAAAGTGCAGTGGTTTTATTATCACAAATAAATGTTATACTTTAGCTAAGCTACCTTGTTCAATATTTTTCTAAAACCTGAGTATGTATAGTTTAAGGACTGAAACTTAGCCCTATACCATATACTTTACAGTTGTATTTCAGCTGAGGGCCAGGAACTGTCTGTACTCTCTTCAAATGTTTGGGGGGGGGTTGCTTTTGTTGTTGTTTGTTCATTTGTTTTAAGGAATAATTGTGACACTCCTCTGAACATGACTTTAAAAGAGTAGGTTGAAATGAAGCACACTTAACACAAAACAAAACAAAATAATAGATAGTGAGGATTTAGAAAATACCCTAAAACTTAGTCTTTTTGTCTGGATTAGGCAAGTCAAAACAGACAGGAAGGGGGATTATACCAAGTTCACAAAGATATCTTTGGCATAATTGGATTACAGATGATTGTTCTTGCTCCTTGATCATTTGTAAGAGCCCTGTCTAGGTCAAATGATCTTTAAATACAATGGTTTTGACTCTCTCTACTAGAGGACATTGGGATCAGCTGAAAACTAAAGAAAGATTTTGTGCCCCCATAACCTTTGGTCCTGTGGGCCTCTAAATCAGAGAGAAGGTAATCTCCCTATAGATCTTGAGTTTCTTTACCTGCCTCTTCCCCTGCCCACAACTTACTATGGCCATGAAGAAATGTTATCACTTCATACTTGGAAAACTCTTTTTTTTTCTTCCTTACATTCAGAAAGCAGTGTGGTTCTAAGTCAAAGTCTTTCCCCAAGCTGCCAGAGAATGGTTTTACAAAGGACTTTGCACAGACACCAGAGAGATGAATGTTTCTGAAACACCACCCCCCTTCCTATGGTACTCTAGCTTCACAAGTGAGAGTTTCAGGGAAACTGTTTTGCAAAGAGCCTGAAGACCTGAATTCATATCCCGGAAGTCATGCAAAAAAGCCTCATGCTGTAGGATGCATTTGCCATCTCAGCACACCTACAGCAAGTTAAATAACGTAGACCAGCTGCACTGTAATATGCAACAAAACATCATAAACAAGAGAGGCCCTGCATCAAACAAATGGGAGGTGCTACTTGTAATGAAGTATATGTTAAGAGATTTGACCTATAGTCTGTAGGATGCAATCTCGGCATTATCTGGTAGGCATCTGAACAAATTTTCTTGGTTTATTCTTTTAGCATGTAGCAATTTGGGGCAGTCTACAGGGTGAGTGGGAGCATAAAGGGGTGATCAGTATAGTATTAACATGCACACATATATGAACAAATAAAGTAAGGAAATAATAGGTTTAAAATTGCACATACTGATTGTAATGCTGAGAAATAATATGTGCATTGTAAATCTTTTAGTGATGATTTCATTGTTGTTGAATTAAGTGTGAAGGTTTCTGTTCTGTTATTACATTATCTTATAGAAATTCAGAATATTGATGTTATAGAACGTACTTCTTTTACTGGGAAGTTTCATTACCTGGTTAGTAGGGTTACTTCTCTAATTTTGGCTATTTGTTTTGAAGAGTTATCACAGATGTAACTTAAAAGATATCGAACTTGTAGGCTGACTTAAAGACACAGAATATAAAACTAAATTAAAGATGACAGAAATGGATATGCTCTTTATTTGTGTGATATTATCTAGGGCCCAAGAAGACATTTATGGGAAATAGAGAGATAAAGGTCCTGGACAAAAGCTTACAGATCCCCATGCATCTTTGTTACAGGCTACTGTTTCCAACCAAGAAAAGTAGAAAGAGATGGGTAGAGATGTGGAGGAAGCAAATTGTCACTTTTCTTTCTGGTAAAAGTTACTTCTTGTTATAATTGTTATTGTTGTTGTTGTTGTTGTTGTTGTTTTGGTTGATATAGTCATTACTTGATATATCCTTTTCTATTTTCTGCAATGGAAGGAAGAATGTGGCTTATTTCTTAAGTTTTTTTTTTTAAAGAAATTGAAAACAGAGTGTTAAGTGTCACTATAACCACCATATAAACCAATTATCTTGGCAGAGATCCTTGATGCCATTCACAAGGTATGTCTGGTGCTTACTGTGGACAGCCATGACTTTTCTTATGATTGGTTGTATTCACTTTCTTAATATGTATGTAGCATTTTAGGTGTACATTTTCTTCAGAATTGTGACTTGAGAAAAGAAGCTATTACTAAAGAATACAGTTGTAAGAAATCAGTTTGCTATTCAATTTAAAGGCTCTATTTCTAGGAATCAATCACTTGGTGTTCAATAGAGGGCATGTACTCCATGAATATTTTAATTGGATCCCTCTTAAAGATTATAGGAGATATATTTAGAATACTGAAAAACTATATTTACAAATACTCTAGACTTATTATTTTCATACAGTTGAATGATCTTACTTGTTGTATCATTTTACAAAAGTAGACTTATTTAGATTCATTTGAATTATTCATTACTAAAACAATGCAAAAACAAAGCCAAGACTTGTGAGGCTGAAGAATCTATCTTACCTTGAAAGTAAAAAATATTATGGTTTGTTGTTATTATTATTATTATTATTATGTTATTGATTTAAATTCAGAGAAACCTGTAATTCTAGATTCAAACCAGAAAATGGAGATTTGTATGTTTGTACCATATTCTCAGAAGCCTTTTGAATCTCATCAATTTCAAATTTCAAATTTATTTTGTAACTAACAGCAATCATAAAATCTTGCTCAGTTGTTACCTGATGATTGTAGGTGACAACATTCTCACTTATTTAATGAAGAAAAATTAACATCATAGTGAATTTTATACAGTACAAAATATTCAGTTAAAGTAATATCCTAAACCTTTCTTTTGCAAGCAATCTCTGCCATTTTATTTCTGTAGAAGGCATTTCAGGCTCCATACTGCCTTTTCTGGAAAGCAAAGGTGAGTATTTATTGAGAAGGAATAGAAATTCCTTGTGATGATCTATCCATAGTGAAAGCCAGTAATAATCCATACATATGGCATAAAATATCTTGTCTTTTTCGTCACCAAATATTTAAGTTGTAACTTTATGACCTCCATATTTTCTGTCTGTAGTGACCTCCAGATTTCCTCTTAACTTGATTGTGAAAATAAAATCAAAATAATTACTTTTACTAAAGTTTCATGAAAGCATTAAGATAATTTCATTAGTATCTGAGACAAGGTCCTAGGTGTTGACCCTCATATTGTTGGAACATTAGACTTTAAAATTCTATCAAAGTAAATACAGCTTCTTGGAGTTTGCTGTGTTTTTCTTTGAAATCTTTTCTTTTCTCTTTTACTAGTATGTGGAAATAAGGATTTGGGCTCATAAGCAGATCATTAGACTGAAGACAAGTCTAGAGAAAGGAAAGTAATCTGACTGGTTTATCAAATAATCACTTACCTGGCAGGAAACCCTACCATGTATTTGCTTAACTCAATAAACTAGTTAAAAACAGTTAAATGTATGAATCATAATTCTAAAAATTTTACAATTGTAATTAAAATGCTTTTTAAGACTACCCTATGTGTATCAATCTTTAACTTTTTATTTTTATAGAGGAAACTGAGAAAATGAGACCCGGAAATATGAACTAATTTGACTAGGATACTGTCACTAGAATTTAAGAGTTAGAGTTAGAGCCTAGCATATCACTGTTTTTCTAAAGTTATTGGTTATATGATTTATGTAAGTCTATGGATGAACCCTACACTCTGCTGAGATTGCCCACTCTACAAAACAGAAAACAGAAAGGCATTCAAATGAAGTGTCTATAATTTTAGAGAACACTACACGAGCTAAGACTAAGCAAAGAGAAACAACAAAAATGCTTCAAATGAAGTACTTTAGCAAGTACTTGTGAAACGTTTGCTCTTAGATAATTTGCCTTTGAGTTAGCGAGGTAGAATAAAATAGATGAACCGGTTTTTCCCTGGATTGGTATTTATTTATCTTGCTCTTCTGACATCTAGGCCAACAGTTATATTTGTTCTGAATGCCTTCATGTTTCTCCATATAAGAACAGCAGATTTAACACAAGTGGATGGGTTATCTAAAAGTATTATATGGAGTGCTACAGTGACTGACCTTTAAAATTCCCTTTTATCTCCAAACCCTTGCCATCTTTTCCAGATCCTCTGAATCCAAACTTTCATTTGGAATATGATTTTTGTTTTCTTTCTAATTAACAGAAGTAAGCCATCAAATGGGTAGGGGGCGCGCAGCTGGCGCCTAAGAGTAGGTAGTCTTAAATTTAAAGCCAATCTGGGTTACCTAGCTAGATCCTGTTTCATAGGACAGCTGCAAGACACCTTGAAGCTGAGAATATAGACTGAGGACACTTTTCTGATATTCTTCATGGTATTAACATTCTTTATACTTATGGATCATTGAAAGCCAGATTGAAAGAGAGACCTTCTCTGTGTCTCAATGTCACACAGTGAGTTATTGTCAGATTACCAGGTTTCAGTCTAAAGAACAATGTAACAGTTTATTTATAAGGATAATTAGTTCTAGAAGTTCTGCTGATTGATGTACTTACATAACAGCTTTTATAATTTATGCAGATATATAAATGATTCATAATGAAGGAAAGTACTTATTTATCTGAAATACTTGGATAAAAAATATACTCTCTGATAAATGCACTTACAGTATTTTTATAGAATCTGGGACAACATATAGAAAAGAAAGGCAGGGCATCTAAGGGTGTGAGAAATGGGCCAAGAATGAGTACATTTTCAAAGTTGACAATGAACCACTGCAGTGGAGGGGACAGTGTAGGAATGGTGAAAAGATTTGTGATCTATATCACCAATCAGCTCAGAAAACACACAAAAAGCCTTATATGGGTTGATCATGTTATATTTGTAAATATATGTATATACAAATGCATATATTCATGCAATAGCAACTGATGAAAAAAGGGAGAGGAGGGGACATATAGGAGAGTTTAGGGAGAGGAAAGGGAAGGGTGAAATATTGTAAGTGTAAGGATTTGGGTTCATAAGCAGATCATTAGATCCAAGAGAAGCCTAGAGGAAGGAAAATAATCTGACCGGTTTATCAAACAATCACTTACATGGCAGGAAAACCTACCATGTATTTGCTTAACTTAACATACTAGTTAAAACAGTGAATACACAAATCAACAAATAGAAAACAAAAAATGAGAAACCAAAAATATTCGAAACAAAAAAGTTGAACAATTCATCTATTGAAAAGAAACATTGAAAGAGGTCAAGAAAGTGTTTCTTAACTTCTTGTAAGTAATACATTGTTCATTGGTTGGTTTATACTTTAATCATTGTGAGATATGATGGAAAAATTCTAACATCTTTTTATTTTATTTAAATTAGCTAATAAATGAGTGTTTCATCATAAGACTTCTCCATACATCTTTAGTGTTGTTTAATCCTGTCTGTTTTGTGATCCTTTTCTCTATTTCTGTCCTTAACCCCTTTTAATTGTTTAACTCAGAGTATCTCCCTATTCTTTCATGGTTCTTACTGATACTAGTCAGAAATTGTCAAATCTATTTGAAGAAGGAAAGCCTAATTGTTATCTTTTCCTTGGCTTGAATCAACTATACTACTTCTTTAGAATTTGTCTTATGAAGGCTGAGCAATTTTAAGAAATCTAAGAAGGGCTACATTTGATTCAAGCTTTCTTTGACTCAACACTGTTGCCAAAATAAATGGGATCACAGACTAGACTTTTACTATAAATCTAAGAGTCAATAGACTAAAATATGATGGTGATCATTTCCTTAGGCTGCATGGCTGTTTGACATAAATGGTTTTAACAAATTAAAGAGTGGTTGTAAGCCAAAACTGAGAATGTAGAACACATATATTTTCAAACTAGCCTAATAGAACATTAGGACATTTGAGCAGATTCCATTTTGACAAAAATGTATTCTCAGTAATATACATCTCAGGAAAAATATATAAATGTCTTTGTTATTTGAAAGAATAGGACAAAGAGGAGAATGAGAGCCAAATGTAATTCCCAATAAAAGTCAGAGACATAAATTTTGAGAAGACCAGAAAGAAAAGAACTTACTCATTAATATTTTTCAGACTATCCTCTCTGGGTGGTGTTTCATAGGACTACTACGACTAAAGTGAACTAAATACTACTTGGAATAATAATGTCCTAATCTCCTGGTAAGGGACTTAGTTATTTTCATCTGCCATCTTCCCTATATTCTAATCATTTTTCTCAAATGGTATAAAAATAATAGGGCCCAGAAAATGTAAGTGATTCTGTATACTGCTTCAATAGCCAGAAGACCCCGTGCAATGTTGACTTCATTGTGAATTTTATTACTTGGGTTGCAAGATCATAAATTCCCATGTGGCTTCTTTATGAACATTTCATTTTGGTTAACCATTTTCACACACACACACACACACACACACACACACACACACACATATATATATATATATATATATATATATATATATATACCATACACACATACACACACATATATACATATTACATATGCATGTATATTTATATATACATAAATGTACCCAACCGAGTCCATTGGGTGTTCCTCATATGTATTTAGAGTTGACAATTTAGGATGAGAAAACAAATTAGGAGCTTTTTCCCTGGAGAAGGCAGATTCAGCCTCTCTTTGTGGTCATTAAATTGTCTTAGCTTCTCTCTTACAATTGAGCTTTGTATGTTGGCATATGCTGTGGTCATTGTTCAGGTCTTGTTTGGGCAGCTATATTGTTGAGATTTCATAGGCACAATTCCCCTGTCATATATAAAGAGCATAGTGTCACTTGTTAGTTATCTAGCTCTTACAATATTTCTGCCCCCTCATCCATAATATTCCCTAAGTTTTTAGTGTAGAGGTTGTGTTGCAAATGTATCAAGCGGGGTTGAGTACCACAAGGTCAGCTGTTCTTTGTTTTCTCCCTGTTGTAGATCCCTGTAATGATTTTAATGTTCTGTAAAACTCTAGATTACACTGCCACCAGCAGCGCATAAGAGTTTCACTTGCCCCACACCCCCAGCAGCATTTGTTTCACTTGGACTCATGATAATGTCAATTATGGCTGGTGAGGAATCTGAAAGAGGTTTTTAATCTGCTTTTCCCTGATGGCTAAAGATGTAGGACACATTTTAAAGTTCGTATTAGTTACTTGTATTTTTTGAGAGCTTTCTGTTCAGTCCCAATTTTCAATTGGGCTACATCTCAGCACTATAATGATTTCTGACATTATTTACATTTGTAGTAACTCTGAGGTATTCTCTCTCTCTCTCTCTCTCTCTCTCTCTCTGCTCTCTCTCTCTCTCTATTCTCTCTTCTCTCTGCTATTCCCTTTTTCGTTTCCATAAGCCCCATTCCCTCCCACTCCCCTTTTCTATAAGGGTGTTCCTCCCCATATATCCCCCTTTCCACTCCCCCCAACATTCCCCAACACTGGGTATCCAACCTTGGAAGAACCAAGGGCTTCTCCTTCCTTTGGTGCCCAACAAGGCCATCCGCTGCTACATATGCAGCTGAGGCCATGGGTCAGTCCATGTATTGTCTTTGGGTAGTGGTTTTGTCCCTGGGAGCTCTGGTTGGTTGGCATTGCTGTTCTTATGGGGTTGTCCCTTCAGCTCTTTCAATCCTTTCTCTGATTTCTCCAATGGGGTCCCGTTCTCAGTTCAACAGTTTGCTGCTAGCATTCATCTCTATTACTAGTCAACCTACCTGTTTATCTGGTTTGCATTCATCTGCGCAGAAGATCATTGTACAGTTTATTTTGGTAAGAATAACCTCATTTTTACTAAAACTTATTAGTTGAAGTTTTATATGGAGAACAGAAACAAATGCAATAGAAATAAATGGCCAGAAACAGAATTATGTAAAGAAAAAGAGTCAAGGACATAAGGAAAATACTAGGCAACTTGTAGAGATTTATGTATATTACATAGAAAATTTACTAGAGAGTAGTGATATAGTATATGTGTTACAAAAGTGTTCTTCAGGAAGAGAAATAGGTATACTTCCATGCCTGAAGCATGACTATATACCATGGAGCTCCCAAAAGATCTAGAATATGGAATATGGGTAATTTGGACTGAGTAGTTTGACTGGGTTTTACTTTAGGCCCTCAGTGTAGTCTCTAGCTTCTCTTACCATATGGGAATGAGTATTAACAGTCTTTCTAAAATAACTATTTCCTATATGGTTTCTATTTTAGAGTTATCCAATATTTGTTTTAATTACTATATGTCAAATATACCTGTTTTCTCCTGTATCTATAGAAGAGCTTCCACGTTGAATGTGTACATAGACAAGGCAACAGAACTGTGTTCAAGAATCAACAGTTTGTGTCTTGAGAAGTACTTCTGTCTCTTTGATATTCCTCTCACTTAATAAAAATTGTATAGTAGAAAGAAAACCACAGGGAGGAAGAAACATAGGCTGGCAAATATCCACCTCCTGATATATCTTTCCAAGTTTAGATATTCTGCCATTTGCCACAGAGTTTAGATTTTCAGTGAAATGGCCATTAAGAACAGTTATCTTTATTTTTCTGAGATTTTTAATTGAGGCTCATGGACTAAGAAAAGCAGACATGATTCAATCAAATTGCTAAAGGAGAATCATTGCTAGTAGAAATGACAACATATCATTTACATTTCTCTGGCAATTATTCTTTTCACATTTCATGTTTTTTATACTTTATTTTTTGAATTTAAAACTTTTATTAATTAAATTTAAATTTGACAATTTCATATATGCATATAATGAGTGATGAGTATTCTCATACCCACTCTCTCCTATTGTCTCCAATATCTGTCTATTCACCTTTTTTCCTACAAATCTCTTTCTCACCATTTTTTGGGTTGATTTGTGACCCATTGAGTTGAACTAATGCTGGGTTTAACAATGACCTGAAAGACAATGGCTCCTCCTCTCCCAGAATCTATCAACAGCCATTAGTTCATACCATAAGAGCCCATGAGTCTCTTTCCCATCCATGAATTAACTGTTAACAGGAGAAGTTTTATGCAGACACAGTGGAACTAATCATGGCTGCTGTGAGTACATAACCTCATCATGTCCTATTGGATTGCATTTTGCAGCCTTTTTTCTTTAGATCTTACATAATTCCCACCCACTCTTCTACATTGCCTTCTGAACATTAGAGGGAGTGGCCTAACTGTCTTATTTGGGGACAAGCCATCAGCTGTCACTTATTTTCAACATCTTGGGGCAACCATGAGTCTCGGCATTTACCTACATTCACTGCAAAGGGAGGCTTCTCTTATTAAGGCTGGGAATATCTTGTGTTTATGGTATAAACATAGATAGATGGAATTCGGCTGCTATCACAGTTTTGTTAAACAACATTGACAAGATGCCCCCATAGGTCCTGAGACCTCCCCCTTGGTTCTGACCAAGCTTAGAGTACCAGGCATGAGTTTCTTCCTTTGGGAAAGGAGACAAAACCAATCTGATTGGTTTATCTTTTTAAGAATCCTGCCTTTTTTGCACTAGAGGGCACATTTGACCTGGTTGTGGTTTCCATACAGTTTACAGATGTTAAGATCATTAATGTCTTTTCTCCATGAAGAGTCAGCTTCACCATTTTGAAAGCTAATCAGCAACAAGGAAGTTTCCAGTTCAGTTCCAGCATGCTTGCTATATATCTTAAAATGGAGGTGGGCAGTGTCTTCATCAATAGGGTTTTTAGTCTCTAGTTATAGAGGACAACAGAGAGGACTAACAAGAGCCTGGCTTATTTTGGAGACCTCAGGAGTATCCCTGACTATCAAGTATTATTAATGTATTCTCCATCTGACAATGAAAATTTTCATTAAGAATAACGTTCCTCTCATAACAGAATTATCTAGCCATGCAAAATGTCTTTCTTCAGTATGTTTTTAATTGGGCTATAATATAGTATTTTTCACAATTCCATTTTGTTTTAACCTCCTTCCATTTTGCACTCATCTCTCCAATCCACCCATTCACTTTCTGATCACCAGTGCCCCACTTGTCTTTCTTTCTACTTTATTTTTATCTATGATCTACTCTTCTTCCTCCCTTAAGGTGACTACCTCCTGCAATGGCCTCTTCCTAATGTCATGGATTCCACAGGTTCTCTGACTTAAATAACAAAACTAATTCGAAGTGAAAATCACCATATGAGACAAAAATATTCAGGTTTTGTCCTTCTAGGCCTGAGTAAACTTACCCAGTGTATTTTTCCTAATCTCATTCATTTATCTTCATATTTAAAAATTTTATTTTTATTTGTAGCTGAAAAAATACCCGTTGTATACATTTATCTTATTATCATTGTCTATTTGTCAGTTGACAGTCATCTAGGCTGTTTCTATTTCTTAATATTATGAATAAAGCAGCAATGAACATGTGTGTTCAAGTATCCAGGTAGAAGGATGCAAAGTTTTGGAAATAGGCAAAAAGTGGTATAGCTGGGTCATATGGTAGTTCTATTTCTAGGTTTCTTAGAAACCACACTGGTTGATAAAGTAGCTAAAGTAACTTATATTTGTATATTTTCTTGATCCTTCCCTCATTTCCTGTTGTGTTGTCTTTTAATGATTGAATTAGAAGCTTTCAGCTTTGTTTTAGATTGCTGTCTTTTAAGAATAATACCTTAAAATTACACACTGATTTTTTAAGCAAGCATTTGTGTTGGCCTAATAAAACTCAATTTTAGATACATTTGCTGCTTTGCTGGATATGAATGTGTACAGCATCTGGTGGCCTTGGCTTCCCTGCTGAGTATGAAGGCCAGGACTAGAAATTAATCATAAATGTATCAGAAATTTACCATGTGATTCACTGCCCCCATAGCATTCTTGGATAAGAAGAATTCTCACGCAAAAGTTGATATTTTCAGTTGTGATGCTTGACTTTATCTTATTTGATTTAGAGGCCTTTTTTTAGAATCTTGTCTTATACAAACAAAGCATGGACAAGGAAAGGAGGACATATGTACTTATGATAGAAAAATGAACATTGTTTTTAAATTTTTCATAATTGTTGTCTGTAGGACAGGAGACTTCAGGAGGAAAACTGGATTTTTAAAGTATGTATAATATGTTTACTTGTTTATTTATTTGTACGTTACATAATGTGTGCTTACATTCATAATATATGTGTGGGCCTGTTCATACCAAGGTGCACTTGTGGAAGTCAGAAGATAACTTAAAAGGTTCAATTTTCTCTTTCCACCATGTTAAGTCCTATAAATAAAACCCAGGTCTAAAGACTTGGCAACAAGCACCTTTTCTCCACCAAACCATTTCCCCAGAACAAAAATCTGTAATTTTTCAACTCTTAGATACTCAGAAGTACTGACGAGATCTATGCAATGTGTATGTAGTGCATATATAAACTCTGTATTTGTGAGTGAATCTATGCTCATGAATAGTAACTCCATCTACCTCTTCTGGATTTGCTGGAGGCAACTTGTATCTGTGATTTTAAAATAAAATAACCTAAAGTTTAGGCATTAGTCATATGTCAGAAGAACAAAGATATATTTGATTTTTACTTTACTTTAAGTATCTACATTTATTGACAGAAATAATATAACAACATTCATTCTTCTACTCATAAACATATTCTCATATTACAGTTATTTTATTTCATTTATTTTTGAGAATTTTATTCCATTGATATATACATTGGAACATGATCATATCTACCCCTGTTTCCTATCCCAACTTCCTAAATGCCCCCAAGCAGATGCCTTTTGCAACCTCAGGTCTTTTTAAAAAGATAATTTTATTGAGAGTTTCATGCATTTGTGTGTGTTTCAATAAATTATAGCCCTGATATCTATACCTCCATTTCCTCTCTATCCCCTATAGTATATTTCCATCTCAAGTTCATGTGCTCCTTTTTTGTTAATTCCCAAAGTCCATGTAGTGTTGCCAATATATGCATGGTTTTAGTGCCATATACAGGATCATGGGTACCAACTGCATCCTTGATGGAAACATGATTCCCCAGCATTCATCAACAGCCAACCAATAGCTCCTGAGAAGAGGAAATTCATGAATCCCTCCACTACCCCTGCTGGTAATTTCTGGCTTGATTTTGGTCTTGTTCATGCAGCCACAACTGCTACTGGTTCATATGTGCAGCACTGTTATTATATCTGTCAAACACTGTTGTACATCAGACTCTCACTATTTCTGGCTATTATAATCTTTCCACTTCCTTTTTTGATGATCCCTGAAGCTTCAGGGGGAGGAGGTGTGATATTGGTGTTATTTTCAAGTGAGAATGCCAGTCGCTTTCTCTCTGCACACTGAGCAGTAGTAAGACTATATATCTGATGAGAGTTGAGAGGTGCACTAATCTATGCACATAAAGCTAAGAAATTATAAGGCAGTTTAATACTATGACAACAAAGTAAGAAAGTAAGATCATCATTAGGTTTTCCCTTAGGGCCTACATCCTTCCTAGACATGAGGTTTTGGGAAATTCAACATTGCCAGGAATGGGTTCAGTTCTGTGGAGTACTCTATATCCATTTAGAAAGGAGTTGGTTTATGAAATTCATAGGCAAATGGATGGAAGTGGAAAATATCATCCTGAATGAGGTAACACAATCACAGAAAAACACACATGGTATGCACTCATTGATAAGTGGCTATTAGCCCAAATGCTTGAATTACCCTAGAGGCACAGAAACACATGAAACTCAAGAAGGATGACCAAAATGTGAATGCTTCACTCCTTCTTTAAAAGGGGAACAAGAATACACTTGGTAGGGAATAGGGAGGCAAAGTTTAGAACAGAGGCAGAAGGAACACCCATTCAGAGCCTGCCACACATGTGGCCCATACATATACAGCCACCAAACTAGATGAGATGAATGAAGCAAAAAAGTGCAGGCTGACAGGAACCGGATGTAGATCTCTCCTAAGAGACACAGCCAGAATACAGCAAATACATAGGCGAATGCCAGCAGCAAACCACTAAACTGAGAACAGGACCCCAGTTGAAGGAATCAGAGAAAGGACTGGAAGAGCTTGAAGGGGCTCGAGACCCCATATGTACAACAATGCCAAGCAACCAGAGCTTCCAGGGACTAATCCCCTACCCAAAGACTATACATGGACTGACCCTGGGCTCCAACCTCAGGTAGCAATGAATAGCCTAGTAAGAGCACCAGTGGAAGGTCCTGCCAAGACTGAACCCCCAGTGAACGTGATTGTTGGGGGGAGGTGGTAACGGGGGGAGATGGGAGGGAAACCCATACAGAAGGGGAGGGGAAGGGTTAGGGGGATGTTGGCCAGGAAACCGGAAAGGGGAATAACAATCGAAATGTAAATAAGAAATACTCTAGTTAATAAAAATTAAAAAAAAAAAAAAAAAGAAAGGAGTTGGTGAGGCCCATAATATTTGTACCATTATTATACCAATGATAATATCTTTTCAGCTTTGTCATTTTTGCAGCTATGAGGGTTCACAGCTGGGTAACATTGTTAATTTCTTTTTTTCATTTTAATATGCATAGATCCTTCTAGAACTACAAAATCTACCCAATAAGAATGAAGCCTCCAGTTTGGCACTGGTTTGCTTCCCCCCCTCCCATGTCCTATGACACAAATATATGTTATCGTTAGCAATAGTGTCTTGTCATCAAATTCTGGATGGTAACCAAGACTAGTTTGTAATATAGTGATGGTATATGGGACTCCACTGAACAAACACATGAAAAGTGATAGCCTATATATAGCACTGTTTTATTTTAATTTGATCTTTTATGGACTCTAACAGAGGAAGTGTCTCTCCATTATAGAGCAAATCAATTTAAAGGTTTTTATTTATGTACAAGAATATTTAAAGAACAAACTAATAAAACAAAAAAAATCCTTATAGCAATAAGTTTTTATGTGGCATTTCCAGAAGTTTTTAGTGTTAGTTATCTTTCTTCATATTCCTTCCTTTACCCTACTCTCCTATTCTTTCTCCTTTTAATCCTCCCTATTATATTATTTTCCTTTTCCTCTTCATACCACATGTGTCTATCTCTACCTCATTGCCCATTACTCTTTTCCTGATAGGTATGCATACCCCATCTTGAACATGTTTAAATCTAGCATCCATAAATGAAAGTGAACATGCAGTTTTTCTTTCTGTCTTACTCAGAATGACTTCCTTCTCTGTCCAATTATCTATGAATTTCAAATTCCTAATCTTTTTGCACCACATTTTCATTATTAGTTCATTGGATGAACATCTATGTTGCTTCAGTTCCTCGTTATTGTCAATAGAGGGGTAATGAACATGGATAAGAAAATAAATACCATAGTACTATGCCCAAGTGCTGTTCAGCTGGAACATACAGCAGATTTATTTCTAGCATTTTGAAGGGCCCAAGCCTTATTTCCATTGTAACCATACAAGTTTGAATTCCCACAGTGAATAAAATGTCTTCTTTTCTGATGCCCACAGCAGCATTTGACTTGTTGGTCTTAGTTATTCTGACTGGGGTAAGATAAAAATGTCAGAATACTTTCAATTTGTTTTTCCATGATGGCTATTTAGCATTCTTGAGTTAAGTTATTTAGCATTCTTGAAACTTCTCATTCATTTGTATTTATTATCTTGAGAATTTTTTTTTGTCTAGGTCTATGGCCATTTTTGTCAAGTTCTTAGTTTGCTTTGTTTGCTTGTTTGTTGTTCATATTTTGAGGTCTTTATATATCCTAGATATTAACCCTCTGTCTGATGAATAGCTGGTAGATGTTCTCTTATTCTGTAGGAGGCCTCTTTACTCAAATGATGTGTCCTTTACTGCACAGAATCTTTTAAGTTTCAAGAGGTTCCATTTAACACTTACAGGTAGGTCCTAATGCCTGTTCCACTGGATTCCTATTCAGAAAATCCATTCCTCTGCCTGTAAATTGAAATGCATTACCTACTTTATCCTCTAACAGATTCAAGCTTTCAAGTCTTGATCCATTTGGGGTTCTTTTGTTCTACATGAAGTTATCAAGTTTGATCAGAATTACTTGCTAAAGATTTCGTCTTTTCAAACATTAGGTAGCTGTGAAATCATATGCTTATATTTGGTCCACAACTATATTCTGTTGATCAGTGTGTTTGTTTTGTGCTAGTACAACAATACTGTTTATATTACTATGGCTTTGTAGTATAAGTTCAAATCAAGAATACTGATACCTCTAACAATGTGTTTATTGTTAAGTATTGTTGTAGCTATGCAGGAATTTTTAAAAGATTCTTTTTTCAATTTCTCTGAGTTTTGGAATTTCTTTGAAATTTTGATGGGAATTTTGTTGAACCTGTAGACAACTATTAATACAGTGGTTATTTGCACAATATCAATCCTACCAATCCATGAGCATAAGAGTTCTTTCATCTTTTCTTATCATTTTAAATTTATTTTTTCAGTGTTTTAAATTTTTCATTGTACAAGGCTTTCATTAATTTTGTTATATTTACTTATTCCAAGATACTTTTGAGGCTATTGTGAATAGTATTTTAATTATTTCTTTTTGATGTGTTTATCATTTGTATATAGGATGACTACCTATGTTTATATTAATTTTATATCATTACACTTAGAAGAATGTTTTATTAGCTGTAGGAAGTTTCTAATGGAGTCTCCAGGTTCTTTTATATGTAGAATTATATCATATATAAATAAGAATAATTTGCCTTCTTTCCTTCTTACTTTTATTCCATTTATATCCTTCACTTGTCTTATTACTTTAAGAGAAACTTCAAGCATTGCAATAGGAGATAATGGATATAGTTATCTGGTTTCTGATGACAGAGGAAATTCTTTAAGTCCCTTCCCATTTAATATTATGCCAGGTATGGGCCTGTTTATAATGCTATTATTATGTTGAAATTTGTCCACTATATCATGAATGGATATTAGATTTTCTTAAGGGCTTTTTTCTGAATCTAATGAGATGAACATGTGGTTTCTTTCATTGACTCTATGTGGCAGATCATCCTTATGAATTTACAATTGTTGAACCATTCCTGCATCCCTTAGATGAAGCTGACTAAATCAGGCTGAATAATTCTTTTCAATGTGTGCTTGAATTGAATTTGTAAGTATTTATGGAGAATGCTTGCATCTTTGTTCATTGGAGATATTTTTCTATCATTCTCTTGATTTGTTGGGCCTGCATCTGGTCTTTGTATCAAAATAAAACTTTCAAATTGACAGAATAATTTGAGGAATAGATTAGTTCGTCTTTGAAGCTCTAGTAGCATTCTCTACTAAACTCATCTGGCCTGGCCCTGACCAATTTTTAGTTTAAGTGTTGGTTAATCTCTAAGTTTGTGTAAAGTCTGTAGTTTGCATTGCTGATGATCACCAGTTTTATTCCATTGTGGTAATTTAAAAACTGCAGAATGTTATTTCAGTTTTTCTATATTTGTTCATTTTCTTTGAATCCTAACATGTAGGCAATTTAGGAAGAAGTTGTACTGGTTGTTGAGAAGAATGTGTTGCTTTTGTTGTTGAGTAGCATATCTGCCTTTTAGGTCAATTTAATTTATCATTCAACTCCATTGTACCTTTGTTTAGCTTTTGTACAGATGATTTGTCTCTTGGTGAGTGTTGGTTATTCCTCAGGGAGCCATAAAGTTCTGTGTCTGAAATGTGTGATATCTTCATCAATAGGATCTTACTTTTATGTTGTAAGAGGCAACCAAATACAAAAGAAATAGCTTATATATTTTTTTGCCATTTGCCTTTTATTTTATTTTTTTTCTCCATCTTTATTAAATTAGGTATTTCTTATTTACATTTTAAATATTATTCCCTTGCTCGGTTTCAGGCCAACATCCCCTAACCCCTCCCCTCCTTCTACACGAGTGTTCCTCCATCCCTCCCCCCATTACCACCCCTCCCCCAACAATCACGTTCACTGGGTGTTCAGTCTTTGCAGGACCAAGGGCTTCCCTTCCACTGGTGATCTTACTAGATATTCATTGCTACCTATGAGGTTGGAGTCCAGGGTCAGTCCATGTATAGTCTTTGGGTAGTGGCTTAGTCCCTGGAAGCTCTGGTTGCTTGGCATTGTTGTTCATATGGGGTCTCGAGCCCCTTCAAGCTCTTCCAGTTCTTTCTCTGATTCCTTCAACAGGGGTCCCGTTCTCAGTTCAGTGGTTTGCTGCTGGCATTCACCTATGTGTTTGCCGTATTCTGGCTGTGTCTCTTTTGTGGGAGTTTCTTGGGCCCTCTGACTAAATCTACTTGAAGGGAGGTTTCTATTCAAGGCACAAGGGTTCTTCTTATATAGTCTCAGGTTCTTAGGAGGAACATTATCTCCTCAAATGATATAATTTCACTTGATATAGATAGATAGATAGATAGATAGATAGATAGATAGATAGATAGATAGATAGATAGATAGATAGACCCTTCGGTTTTACCCCTTCGTTTTCCTTGTTCTCCCACACTCAGCATTGCTTAAGGCTTTCCATGTCCCTGTATTCCTAATTTGATTCATCTATAGTATATAACCCCCCCTCTCCTAACATTCCTGCTTAATTCACTGGATTCCCCTTGGATTCCATGTTAAATATATAAAACAGATCCACATATGAGAGAGAACCCGTGGCCTTTGTCTTCCTTGGCCCGAGTCACCTCATTAACTATGACTTTTTTTTCCAGTTGCAACCATTTACCTACAGATTTCATCATTTCACTATTCCTTTCACTGAGTAATAGTTCATTGTGTACATGGGCTACATTTTTCTTATTCAGTCATATCTATTGCCGAATATATAGCTTAATTCCCTTCCCTCCACATTGAAAATAGAGCATTAATGAACAGAGTTACATCTCTATAATAAGATTTATATTCCAAATAGGGTAAGCATACCTAAGTACTATAGCGTTGTCATATGGCAATTTTACTTCTAAATCTTTGGGCAATGCCCACACTGATTTCTAAGTGACTGTACCACCTTATACTCTTCTATTCCTGATAATGCCCATTCTGACCAAAGAGAGGTGGAAGTTGAAATTATATGTAATTTTCTTTTTCCTGATAGCTAAATATGTTGACTGTTTTCAAAAGGGTTTCTCATCCATTTGCACTCCTTCTTTTGAGAAGGAGTCTTTTGAGTCTCATGGCCAATTTTAAATTTATTCTTTATTATCTTAATGTTTGGGGGGGGTGTTGTTATATGGTTTGGTTTTGTTTCAAGTTCTTTGTGTAGTCAAGATACTAATTCTTTGTTAGATAATTGGCTGGCAAAGAATTTCCCCACTCTGTTGGCTTTTTCTTTGCTTGCTTCACAAGCTTTACTTGTTTCCTTTGTCGTACAGAAACTTTACAGTTTCATGGGATCCCATCTGCTGAGGGTTGGTCTCTTTTTATGCTACCAGAGTGTTATTAAGAAAATCATTACGTGTGCTTTTAAGTTGAAATGTGTTTCTTACACTTTCCTCTAGTAATTTTAAAGTTTCTGGTTTTATGTTTAAGTCCTTGACCAATTTGCACTTAAGTTTTGTGCAGAAGGAAAGATAAGGATCTAATTATGTTATTCTGCATGTTAAAATCCAGCTTTCCCAGCACCATATGTTATTTTTTTTTCTGTTTTGTTAGCTGTGACCATGTGCAAAGTATTATGCTTCACTGGTTCACCATTTCTTTATTATTAACATATATAAAACCCCATTTTCCCCAATTCCTGTGATTACAAAATGAAGTAATGAACATAAAAGTGTCTGCCACATAATAAATGCTCAATAATGTAATTACTATTTTGCATTTGAGGGTAAGAGCTAGTGGGCTTACAATACTGTATTTATTGCACAGTTGCGTGTTACAGTATACTAGAGTCTATAGATAAAAGTAGCCTGGAAAAATGAAAAGAACTGAGCATTTATTTTCTCCTCTATGTAGACCACATTCTAATTAATAGTCATTTTATCTTGATTATTACAATGTTTGAAGGTTCAGTTGAAATTTGCTACAATTATAGCAACCAGTTACATTTATTTGCAAATTTTTGCCTTTTGTAGAAAATCCCTTATTACCCTTTTCTTTGCTATCTATTTATAATGTCATGTGAAATGGGTATATATTGAACATCGATTCTATTTTTTCACATCCAACAGCTTAAGCACAAAAACATTTACTGACTTGTCTAACTTTACATTCCTAATTTAGTGACTATTTGAATTAGAAATAGACTTTATCTGTAACTCTTTTCTGCTGTATTATGTCGATCATTTTAAAACCATTTATAATTATTGAATGTGAACATATATTAATCTTTTATTTGTTATGTTATTCTTTTTTGGATAAATGTATATTTTAATTTGGTTTTACTTTTTGAGAATTTCATAGATGAGTACTATATTTACATTATTCAAACAGCTTCTATTCAACTCCTCCTGTGCCCCCACACTCTCTTTCTTTTTCTTTCTTTTTTTTTTTTTTTGAATTTTTTATTACTTTTTTTACACTCAATCCTCCTCCAGGTCTGCTCTTCCCACAATTCAAGATTCCATTATTCCATTTCCCTGCCCCCCACCCCCGTCTCCAAGACCATGTGAGGATGTTTCCCAAGCACTGCACCTCTGCCAGTCCTCCTAACTCCTTAGTGCCTCAAGTTTCTCCAGAGTTCAGCCCATCTTCTCTCACTGAGGCAAGAGAATGCAGTCCTCAGTGTCAGGGACCTCTGGCCAGCTCATGTATGCTGCCTGGTTGGTGGCTCACTGAGAGATGTCAGGGGTCCCAGTAAGTTGAGACTGCTGGTCTTTCTATGGGGTCTCCCTCCTCCTCAGGTTTTCCTCTATTTCTATAATTCAATCACAGTCGTCCCTGACTTCAGTCCAATGGTTGGTTGTAAGCATCAGTTTCTGTCTCAGTCAGCTGCTTGCTAGGCCTCTCAGAGGACAGCCAAGCTAGGCTCCTGTTTGTAAGCACACCACAGCATCTGTAATAGTGTTAGGCCTTGGAGCCTCCCCTTGAGATAGATCCCAAGTTGGGCTGGTCACTGGAACACCTTTCCCTCAGTCTCTTCTCCATTTTGTTCCCTGCAGTTCTTTTAAACGGGAACAATTCTGGCTCAGAATTTTTGACTGTGGGATGGCAATTCCATTCCTCCACTTGATGCCCTGTCTTTCATCTAAGGTCTCGCCAGTCTTTCACTGTCCAAGTCCCTGGTAGTTTCTAGAGTGTCCCCTCTCCCCCAACCCCCAAGGTTGCATATTTCCCTTCATTCTGCTTCCCTCTCCTGTCTCTCCGCAATACCTGATTATGTTCCTCTTTTCCTCTCTCCCTCTCCTCATCCACTCAGATCCTTCCCTCCGTCTAATTCCCCTGATTGTTTTCTTCTTCCTCCCAAATGGGATTGAAGCATCCTTTCTTGGGGCCTTGTGCTTGTTAACATGGTTGAGTTCTGTGGATTGTAACCTAGGTATTCTGTACATTTTTTGCTAATGTACACTTATTAGTGAGTACATACCATGCATGATCTTTTGGGTCTGAGTTGCCTAACTAAATATATTTTCTTTTTTTTAATTTTTTATTGGGTATTTTTTTATTTACATTTTAAATGTTATCCCCTTTCCCAGTTTCCCGCCCATAAGCCTCCCACTTCATCTATAAGGGTGTTACCCCTCCCTAACCAACCCCTCCCCCTGATATTCCCCTACACTGAGGGTCCAGCCTTGACAGGAACAAGGGCTTCTGTTCCCATTGGTGCCCAACAAGGCCATCTTTCACTACATATGCAGCTGGAGCTATGGGTCCCTCCATGTGTACTCTTTGGGTAGTGGTTTAATTCCTGGGAGCTCTGGTTTGTTGTTGTTGTTCTTATGGGATTGCAAACCCTTCAGCCTTTCTCTAACTCCTCTAATGGGGACCCTGTTCTCAGTTCAATGGTTGGCTGCTAGTATTTGCCTCTGTATTTGTCATGCTCTGGCAGAGCCTCTCAGGAGAAAGCTATATCAGGCTTCTGTCAGCAGGCACTTCTTGGCATCAGCAGTATGGTCTGGGTTTGGTGGCTGTATGTATATGGGCTGGATCCCCAAGTGGGGCAGGCTCTGAGTGGCCATTCCTTCAGTCTCTGCTCCAAACTTTGTCTCAATATCTCTGCCTACGAATATTTTTGTTCTGCCTTTTAAGAAGGACTAAATAATCTGCACTTTGGTTGTCCTTCTTGAACTTCATGTGGTCTGTGGGTTGTATCTTGGGTAATCTGAACTTTTGGGCTAATGTCCACTTATCAGTGAGTGCATACAATGTGGGTTTTCTTGTGATTAGGTTACCTCATTCAGGATCATATTTTCTAGTTCCTTCCATTGCTGTAAGATTTCCATGAAGTCATTGTTCTTAATAGCTGAGTAGTATTCCACTGTGTAGATATATCACATTTTCTGTATCCATTCCACTATTGAAGGGCATCTGGGTTCTTTCCAGCTTTTGGCTATTAAAATAAATATGACTGCTATGAACGTAGTGGAGCATGTGTCTTTGTTGTATGTGGGAGCATCATTTGGGTGTATGCCCAGGAGTGGTATAGCTGGGTCCTTCAGTAGTGCTATGTCCAATTTTCTGAGGAACCACCAGACTGATTTTCAGAGTGCTTCTTGGCCATTCCAGATTCCTCTGTTGTGAATTCTCTGTTTAGCTCTACATCCCATTTTTTGATTGGACTGTTTGGTTATTTGGAGATTAGCTTCCTGTGTTCTTTATATATTTTGGATATTAGCCCTCTATAGAATAAAGGATTGGTAAAGGTCTTTTCCCAATCTATTGGTTGCCTATTTGTCCTATTGATTCTGTCCTTTGCCTTACAGAAGCCTTTCAGTTTCATGGCATTCCATTTATCAATTATTGATCTTAGAGCCTAAGCAATTAGAGGTTTGTTCATGAAAACCCCCCCCCCATGCAGTGAGTTTGAAGTTCATTCTCACTCTCTCTTCTATTAGATTCAGTGTATCTGGTTTTTTTTTTTTTTATTAACTTGAGTATTTCTTATATACATTTCGAATGTTATTCCCTTTCCCGGTTTCCGGGCAAACATCCCCCCCCCCCCCCCCCTTCCTTTTGGGAATTTCCCCTCCAACCCCCCCCCCATTGCTGCCCTCTCCCCAACAGTCTAGTTCACTAGGGGTTCAGTCTTAGCAGGACCCAGGGCTTCCCCTTCCACTGGTGCTCTTACTAGGATATTCATTTTGCAACCCTCGAGGTCAGAGTCCAGGGTCAGTCCATGTATAGTCTTTGGGTGCAGTGGCTTAGTCCCTGGAAGCTCTGGTTGGTTGGCATTGCTGTACATATGGGTATCTGGTTTTATGTTGAGGTCCTTGATCCACTTGGACTTGAGGTTTGTGCAAGGTGGCAAATATGGATCTATTTTCAATTTTCCACATACAGACTACCAGTTAGACCAGCACCATTTATTGTAGATGTTTCCTTTTATCCACTATATATTTTTGGCTTCTTTGTCAAATATCAAGTATCCATAAATGTGTGGGTTTATTTCTGGGTCTTCAAATCTATTCCATTCATTGACCTGTCTGTCTCTGTACCAATACCATGCAGTTTTTACCACCATTGCTCTCTATTGCAGCTTGAGGCTAGGGATGGTGAATCCTCCAAAAGTGCTTTTTATTTTTAAGAATTATTTTTGACATCCTGGATTTTTTGTTTTGTTTTTCCTTATGAAATTAAAAATTGCTCTTTCCCTGTCTAAGAAGAATTGTGTTGGAATTTTGATGGGGATTGCATTGAATCTGTAGATTGCTTTTGGCAAGATGGCCATGAGCATGGGAGATCTTTCCATCTTCTGAGGTATTCTATTTCTTTCTTCAGAGACTTGAAATTCTTGTTATGTGGATCTTTCACTTGCTTGGTTAGAGTCACACAAAGGTATTTTATATTATTTGTGACTATTATAGAAGGTGTTGTTTCCATATTTTCTTTCTCAGCCCATTTAGCATTTGTGTAAAGGAAGGCTACTAATTTGTTTGTGTTAATTTTATGTCCAGCCACTTTGCTGAAGTTGTTTATCAGCTGTAGAAGTTCTCTGGTAGAATTTTTGGGGTCACTTATACATACATATATCATCTTATACATATATCACTTATACATATATCATATCATCTGCAAATAATGATACCTTGAATTCGTCATTTCCAATTTGTATCCCCTTGATCTCCTCAAAGTTCTAGCTAGAGCAATAAGACAACCAAAGGAGATCCTCCTCCCTTTTAAATTGAAAACCTCTTCTTTAGTTTCCTCCATCCATGCTAGCATGTCAATTGATGACATTACATAGATATTGTTTACCTAAGCATACTTTTGGTGTTTCATTGCACGGCTTTTCTATTATTTCTAGAAGACACTGTCTCACAGCAGATATCGTGGTCCTCTGATATTTTAAGGTATTTCTACCCATTTTTCCATGATGGTCCCTGAAACTTAGGCACAGAAGTTAAATTATAAATGTATCCTTTGGTGTTAGCCATCCCAGAGGCATGTAGTTTCTTCATTATTCCCAAATATAATTCAACTAATTAATGAATGTGATACATATACACAATGAAATTCTATTATGTGTAAAGAAACAGGAAATTTGTGGTAAATGAATGGACCTGAAAAGTATTGTGCTGAGTAAGATAACCCAGACCCAGAATGGAAAATACCACATTTATGTTCTCTCATATTTGGAGACCCTGTCCGTGAATCTCTAGGTTTGAGTACATAACTTGTAGTAAACAGTAGTCAGAAAAAAAAGGGATAATGTTAGGATGAGAAGAAATACGAGCTCTGGAGAGGGTGATAATAAAACACAGGTAAAATGCATAGGAAAATGGGGGAATGGGAGGGAGGAGTGTGAGTACGGAAGAAGAAGGGTAATACAGAAGGAGACAAAGGAAGGAGGGAAAACATAACAGTAAGAATGTTTGAGAAACCCATAAAGAAACATTAGTTAGTATGTTAACGATACAAGTATAATATTAACATCTATACACACACACACACACACAGAGAGAGAGAGAGAGAGAGAGAGAGAGAGAGAGAGAGAGAGAATGAAATTATGACACGAAGAATGATAATGTCTCCCCACGTGAGAGCCATAGACTGTCTATAAAACCCTCAGCTCTATACATGGGAAAACTCCCTAAAAATTGTTAAGGGAATTTAAGAGACTCTGAAAATAATAAAAATGTTATTATTTCTCTTATCAATCTCCCATTATTTGGAGGTAAGACCCTGTTGATGAGCACACCAGATACTTCCTAGGAAAGACTTAGAGGAATATAGTGGGAAGTAATCTGGAAGCTTCATACTTGAGGACTAGCTCTCACAACACCAGTCACAATTCAAGCTGCTAATGGAGAATAGCAAAGGATAATTCTACACAACTGCAAAGTCTGTAAGCGATAAGAACGATTGGCTCAGCAAGATAGCTCAAGGGGTGCAGTAGTGGCTCTTTTACCTTGTGGGTAACCAGTAGCTCTTTAATTGGACTTATAAGGTCTACTCAAGGGTCAAGTATGATTGCTAGGTGTTTTAAACCTAGGCAATCATCTGTGGATGGAGAAGTCATAGATCCTGGAGGAGAATCTACCTTTGCCATCTTCCTAAACAAATGTTATTTCCTACTGTATCCTATTTTTTCTTTGTTTGCTCGTTTTTTTATTTACTATGGTTTTGGATATTATAATGACCTCATTTGCTCCTTCTAAACTCTCCCTCCAAACTTTTTCATATAACACCCCCATTGCTCTCTTTCAAATGCTTGACCTATTTTTCATTATATTCATGTAAATATATACTTATTTTCCTAAAAACATAAATACAATCTGTTCAGTCTGTGTAGTGTTACTTGCATGTATGTTTTCAAGGCAGAGCATTAGGAATTGGGTATGCATTTAATATGTTATTACCATGGGGAGGACGATTTCTCCTGGTCTCAGCATTCATAAATTGTCTGCAGCTTTTTTGTGTAAGTTTAAGGCCCCACAGTCTCCTGTGTACATGTTCACTTTAGCAAGCCTACTATTGTTCTGGTGACACTCACCTTTGGAGAAAGCTGGAAGCACACAAGGTGGATCTCTATGAGTCTGAGGCTAGCCTGTTCTACATAGTGAGCTTCAGACCAGACAAGGACTATATGCTAAGACCCTTTCTTAAATATAAATACAAAGCAATACTAGTAATTGCTTATTATTATAACCACTTATTAGTGTAGCTCTCACCGTTCATCAAAGCTTTTATTTTGCAACAGGTGGGTTCTGTTACAGAAAGTTACAACTCAACAAAATGTAAAGGATTGTGTTTTTATTTTAGCAATATTTTATCTTGAAGTTATTTCAAATGTTGTCCTCCATTTTCACTTATATTTTGAGACAGGGTCTGGCCTCAAACTCATGATCCCCTTCCTTTAGTCTCCTAAGTGGAAGATTACAGGCATGCAAGTCTGTATATAAAGATTTTAAAGTCCTCTTATTGGTTTATTTTTGGCAATATTTTTCACTGCCCTGTGTTTTTCAGTTTATTTAATTCATTGTCATGAAGGGCCATAATATTCCTTGTGGTCCCAATGAACAGTTTTTATTTCAGAAGGATCATGGTATTGGGGAACTAGAGACATTGGATAAGCAAATAAAAACCATTTTCCATGGCAGATGACATTTTATTGAAGCAATTTAAAAGCTATTTACATTCTACAGAAGCACTAGTTAAGAGGAATGGTATAAGAACAAATTATACTTTGGATAAGGTAAGAGATGTAGCGTCTATGAAAAAGGGTGTGGCGGGTTATTGCCTTGCTTATGTTCAGAAATATCACGCAAGTAGTCCTTGGAATACTATCTCAGGAAAATTTGAATATACTTTTACATATTCCTAACACAACCATAAATTTGTGGTAGTATGCCGTGGTAGACACCTTGATTAAATATTGTGAGTTTTGGATTTCTATATAATTGGTAAAGTCTATTTTGTCTGCTCACTGTCATTATACCTTATGTCCTTTATCACATTCTTTCTTTTCAAATTTGCTTGAAAGGACAGTGTAAGTTTGTTTTCCTTTATGTACAAAGACAAATGTTTAGATTGCTGTGGATAATAATGTTGGTTTAGTAAAGTAGTGGTTGTATATTCTTGCCCAATAACCATGATTTCGCTAGCCTGGAATAACTTGCTAGGCTTCCAGTACAAGGCATTATTTCCCTCCTGTTGAGTGGGTCTGAAATCCAATGAGAAAGCTATGGATTACCACCAATGTGTGTGTATGCCACTACTCCACTGTTAGTGTTATCATTCCATGCTAGTCATTGATGTGGTTCATAGGCATCATAACTAAGTAGGGCTGTTGGTTGTTGCTTCCCTCCTTTAGAAGCTTCTGTGACTCCTGGTAAAATGAAACTCTTCCTCAGGGAGGAGAGATTTCAGATCAGTACCAGTTCAGGGGACTCTAAGTTTTTGGTGACAATATTTCTCCTAGTAATATCAGAAGTTACATGCATAAATACTTGCTTACATGACTGGTCAAATTTGAGCTGAACAAAGATGACACCAAAAACACATGACAAAATGGACAGGAACAGCCTATGAAGCCTTATCCCTACAAAAGACTTATAGTATTGATATTGTAACGATTAATCCCATAATACAGAAACATACTAGGAGTAAATGATGAAGAGTTTTTCTTTAATTACTGATCTATAACATGAATATTTGATGGATGTTCTATTGGAATTACAGCTGTCTTTTTTCTGTCCCTTTTGCCTGTTTTGTTTTCAGACTACAAACCCTTTCTTCATATTGGCCTTCTTGACCATTTTATTTGAAGTTAGTTCTATCATTATTTCCTAAAAGAGCATGCTATTTATTTCTGTCAAGTACCTACTCCTACTTGTCATTAAGAGTTATAATTTATCCCCTCTTTGTTTATAATTCACTCTCCCCACTGTGTTGTCAACTGTATGAGGGAAGAAACTTGTTCACTGTTATGTATAGTCCCAGCACTATGAGAGTGTTATGAACACTGGAGAGACTTAGTAAACATATATTCAGTGAATTTATCATAAAAGAATAGCCATATTTTAACACTATGAAGTTAAGCCAGAGATTCATAGTCTTGGTTGCACACAGGAATCATTAAGGGATTTATAAAAAAATGCCAAAGCATTCTGTCAAGTTGACAATGAAGGTTATCATCACTCTGATACTTAATGATTATTATATGCTAACTACTTTGTTAGGCGTTTGATTTATGATAGTTTATACAAGCAAAATAAGCAATACTGTCAGCTATCTTTATACTTCCCCATGAGAAAACTGAAGGTGGAGAATAATTATTTATTTAATGTCGTCTAGATCATAAGTTGACTCTATCCTGTTTAAGCTTTGTTTTTTGGTCCTACCTATAGAACAGAGTAACAGATTTTTCATATGCGCCTGCCAATATTTAGATCCATTGACTATGAAGTATAGAATTTGGAATCACCAACACACACACACACACACACACACACACACACACACACACACACACAGGCGCGCACTTTCAGATATGTCCATTACCATAGAAGAATTATGAATGTGGTTGGCATTCATGAACTAAGGTCCTATGACTGAACAAAGTGGAGAAGGGAAGCTGAACACCAGCATTTGCCTCATGATGCTTCTTGAATGCAGACCAGTGGTGACTAATTAGCTCCTTCCCTGGCCTACATCCCTTTCCTCTCATGATGAAGCACATTCTAATTCTGTGAACTAAAGCAAACCCTTCCTTAAGCTGCAATGAGAACAGGAATTAATACAATTAGTAGAAATCAAGCCAAATCAATCTGCCCTCTCTCCTCCAGTACCCCTCTCTCCTTCTGTTATTCCTATCTACTCTTGTAATTGTGAGATTATCGTAGCTCAGTATGGTACCTTTATTTGACATTGGCTGTCTCTAGCAATTTTTCATAGAAAAATCAACGAAATTTCACTTAAGTTTTTAGGTACTTATTATAGAGCTTAAGATTCAAGAGTCATCATTCTTAAGAAACTTCAATTAAGAAAAAGTCATTACTGAATATTCATAAAGTTTCAAATAGTAAGTTATATTTTATCCCCAGATACTATTTAATGCTAGCCAGTTCTTGTTTTGTAGATGTGGTTCGCATCCCTGACACTATCACCTTTGCAAGAACTGGGTTGCTCCTATTTTTATTCACTTAAAAACACATAACTCATAGACCAGTTAATTGCTTAGGACCTCATGCACAACAGTCACCATGGTGAGCATTTTGTATCAATACTCACAAGAGATCTTCATGATAGTCAATCATGCACAACTTATAAATGTGAAAATTTGTCTCAGAGAAAATTGATTATATAGACTGCATACAGCTAAGCCTAGCCTGGGCTAGGAATAGTGGTGAGAGAAGAAAAACAAAACAAAATAAAACAGATTACAACAGAAATAATAGACAGGCTCTGATACAAAATTTTATAAAACTCAAGGAATGGAAAATGTGACATACCAAATTATTTAAAAAGTAAAAATCCCAATACCTGGCATTCTATTAGACTAATAGACTGTTGCTACTACATTTTCTTGACACTCTCATACATATATAGTGCATGCTGATTACTGCCTCTCTGTTCTCCTCTCCCTTCATCCTTATTAGCTCCCACTTTCCTCTACAGTTCATTTCCACATCCATCCATTTTGTTGTGATTCGTAACCACTGAGTGTAAACAGAGTCATCAGTGTGACCATAAGTTTTGAATTGTCCATTGGAGCCCAGTGGGATCATGACTGGGCACACAACTAAAGATAATTACTGCTTATTCCTCAGAATCCACCAGTAGCCATATTCTGGGGAGGAGTAAGATCATATGGGTTCATGTGCAATCTATGATTATCTACAGGCCCAGGCTTGTGCAGGCAGCTACAGCTGCTGCTATGAGAGCATGATTACATGAGGTATGTCATACATAGAAGATTCCTTTTCACAAAGCCTCTGCCTATGTTCCAGCTCTTGCATTCTTCCCATGCTCTCTTCTACAATGTTTCCCTATCTGTAGAGAGTGGACTACAGATATCCTATTAAGGATGAGCACTTGATCATCATATATTCTCATAAGTTGAACAAGCTGTTTGTCCCTGCATCTTCCATCATTCATTGTAAAGAGAATGTATTTGACCAAGTATGAAAGTAAAAGTTATCTCTGGGATTAAATTGGGAATTCAGAAAGAATCATGGCATTATTTTGTCTTGCTAAATACTGCTACTATTACTACTACTACTACTACTACTACTACTACTAATAATAATAATAATAATAATAAAAGTTCTTCTTTTAAGGATCAAGCTTCTTCAACCATGAAGCATTTGTTTTGTTTTGTAGTTGTTGTTTTTGTTTTTACTTGGTTACAATATACAATACTGGGTATGAATTCCCAGACTACACTTGTTGGTGGGTATAAGGAAAAATGTTTATTGCTTTTAGATTGTTATTGGAGATTATGCTGGTTTCATCAAATAATAGGTGTAGGTTCTGCTGCAATATTCATGATTTCATTAATACTGAGTAATTAGCTATGTTTCTGGTAATAAGCAGGGTTTCTTTACTGTTGAACGAGTCTTAAGTTCAGTAAGATAGCTATTTGTTACTTCCAAGGTATGTGTGTAACTACTGTTCACTTAGAGTAAACAAGGATAACACCAGTAGACATCCCAAAGTGAACTGGGACAAACCCATGAGACCTCAAACCTACTCAATGAACTATAGGCAACTGAGGAATATGAAAGCAGTAGAAATAATTTCCCCAGGAAGTGCACACCAATTGGTTATCCAATATCAAGTGGTCATCCTTGAAAACATACATACAAATAACATTATAAAACTGAACATGTTATATTTAGGAATGAATATACATATTTGCATATAACAGCAAATAATGGAAAAAAATGCCATAAATTGAAGAGATCAAGGATGACTATAAGGGAAGAGTCAGAAGAAAGAAAGCGAGAACAGAAATATTATATTACAATTTAGAACAATTTTTAAAAACCTTACACTATGGCTAATTTAGTATATAAACTACATATATAAACTTTATTTGGTGAGTTAATTTCTTTTGTGAATCTCATTTTTCCTTATGATAGCATTAAAATTAAGAAATTGACCCTGACTCCATTTTCCTAGGTAAAGTAGCATGTTCTCTACTGTAGATGAAGACAGAAAGCATGTAAGATAATTGTCAATGTTGTATAATGAGGAAATGGCAGCTATGGTAAAAATACAGATCTTTCTTCCCAAAATGCATTGATAATGACATTGCTTGTTGGCTGCTACTAATGACCACACTGTATTTTCATTATAGTACTAAGAAAATTCCTATATTTTATCCTTTTGAAATTCAAAACATGCAAATAAACAGAGAACACCTGATTGCCTTCCAAAGTGTTACCACCAGTCCTACATCAGTAGGAAGATCTTGCTTTATCTTTATATTTTTATGTTTTTTTTATCTGAAATCTACCTTTGATGAAAATGCTTTAACAGTTTTGAGATTTGTTTCAGTGGCAAAATAGAGCCAATTAAAATTTATTGTCCTTTTGTCACATCCGTTTATTTTGCAAGGCTATGGTGATAAATGTATGCATATATAAAAACATACCACGACGTCTTAATCGGACTTTGACTTGTTTTGGCTGTAGAAATGTAGTAGACCCTGTTTTCTAAAAAAGTTCAACATACTACCAATCCAAAGACTGGATTTCTTCATCTTTCTTTCTGCTCCTTTTGGCTGATTACCAAAGTAGCACCACATAACACTCTTTTGTTCAACCATTATCTCTTCATCACATTGGTTGGGAGACCTGGCATCTCGAGAGTCCTGGCAGAGGTGGGTGTTGGTTATCAGGAAAGATCAGGTGATATTTCGCCATAGATAGACGATTCTTAATACATGTCAGCTTTGGCAGAAGAAATTTTGTGGATGCAACCTTACGTATAAAGAATGGCCTTTGACCTAATCTGTTTTAGCCATTGTTTATGCCTAGATAGTTCGCAAGAGAGTATCATTTTAAGCTTTCACATCTACTTTTGTGCCTCTTATACAATGCTAAGGGTGTAGTTTCTCAAGTCAATTTACTTCAAAACATCCTAAGGAATCATAGACCAAAACTTGGCAATCCTCTTGCCTTAGCCTCCTAAACACTGGTATTACAATCCATACCACTATCCATGGCTTTTAAGCAGTTCTTATTCTCATAAAATATTAATAATTTGCTGTTACATAAAACCAAGGGGAGACATGAATAGAAAATACATGGAATCTGTATATTTAACATACACTACAGTAACTTGGCTTGGTGGTACATGCATTTGGGAGTCTGGAGCTGGAAAATGATTAAGTTTAAGGCTACTCTTTTCAATATAGTATGACCTTGAATTTTTCCTCCTTCCACCTCAACATGTCCATTGGTATTTTATTGTTCTGGTCTTATTTATACAGCCATTTCTAGGACAGAGTACTCCACAGCAGACTTTCTTGTATCCTTCTTGGATAATCTTTCTGACCTCCCTTCTGTGATATTCTTTGAACAATAGATTCAGTGTATAATGTAGATGTATCCATTGAGGAAGGACTCTCTAAGATATTTTGACTTCTCTAATTTGTCTCATTGAGGTTTGCTGTGATTATTCGGTATTAAAGAGAGGCTTCTTTCATGGTAGCTACAAAAATTTGTGGGTGTAAGGAGAAGATCCAGAATGTAGAAAGAAGTTATATGTTGTCCTAGCAAAGTGGCAGTAATATATTCTTTTGTAAGATCCATGACCTCACTAACCCTTGGAAACTGACTAGAGATCTAGTTCTAGGTATAATTTTCCTTCTGTTGAGTGGACCTATAATCCAATTAGACAGCTGTTAGTTGCCACAAACATGAGTGCTCCTTACTGCACCTTTATTGATATCATGCCATGCTGGCAAGAATTGTTGTTCAGAAGTGTTTCAGCTGGATATGATTGTTTAACTGCCTCTGCTCTTGGCAGCTTGCAGATTGTATTTTTCTGGTACCCTGAAAGTTAGACTATAGGAAAGTCTAAAATCATTCTTTGTCTTAAGTATGAAATATCTTCAGCAATAGAAGCCCACCCTCACTCAACCCCTGAGAAACAACTAAGGGGAGACATGAATAGTCTTTATTATTGAGGAAGTCACTTGACCAACCATTTGGCTTCTCATGCCTGGTACTTGGAATTTTGTCAGTCAGTGATTATTGTGGGGGGCACTGTCAGCCCATGTGTGTGTGCTCACACGTGCATGCTCATTACATGTATATATGTATGTGTGTGTATGTATTATATATGTATGTAAATATTGTGCATGTGTAACTCTAGGTAAATATAAAATAGTATGATTCTTCAAGGCTTTATCAAACAACCTTGGTGATATTTGTCCCTTGTCTTTCCTTTTCCTTCTTCAATAGCCTTACTCCTGTACAGTTGAAGCCTCCTTCATTTTTCCATGTTTTTCTCATTTCATATCACCTATACCCTGCTATTCCCCCTAAAAATCCCCTCACCTCCAACTATGGTCTGTTTACACTTTCCTGGTTTTTGTGGTTACTCTATGTTGTTTACTCACATTTGTGAATCTGGAACTAGAAACCACAGATGAGAGAGAATTGCAGCCTTTTTTTTCTTGGTGGTAATTATCTCTCTAATACATTCAGCTAGTCATTGGGGAAAATAGAGAAGAATAAATAGTGTGTATGTTCACTGTTCACTGAAGCACACACTCTATTCAAAATTTCCTCTACTCCACCATGTTCTACATTAAATGACCCAGGGGAAACTGTTAATGGATATAGGAGATTAAAGTAAGGAGTTGGAATTTCAAGGCAAATTGTAAAAAAAAAAAAAAAAAAAAAAAAGATCCAGAGACAATACCAGCCACAGTAGTCACTGAAGAAAGCAAATGTGTAGACCCTGAGATCTTCAGTACACATGTCTGGATGATGAGGTCAAAGTAATTTTACTTTTGATACAGAAAGAAATCTTAAATGTATTGACTTTAATTGAAAGCGCATATAACTTGAAGGCAGATATATTTGCATTTGACGATAGCTTTGCCAATTATAAGAACTTGTGTAAGCATTGGTTTTAAATGTGATAGTATAGAGCCCTGTGCTGAAGAAATACTGAGATGTAAGAAAATTAGTCATTGTTTGACTGTTGCCTAATGGTGCACCTTCATAATCTAGGAAAACCACTGATAACATGTTCTCAGTTATAAAGTTCTCAGAAGAGAGATTTGGGTAAATGTACCACAGTGAAAAGCATACGTCTAATTTTATCATATTATCTTCCAACTACTCTAGACTTTTATATTTGTAATCATGGCACATCTAACTCTTTTGGGAGAGAGTGAAGATAATGAAGAGGTCCTTTTCTTTTGTTCTATACTTTGGGGAGTCAGACTGAACAACATTGTATTCCAGTTCTCTGCAAACTTTATTCAGACTAGCTTTATTCACTTTAAGTGAATTATCTCCTACATGAAAAGTGTAAGAATTAAGGGTGGGAAAATTGTTCAGTGGGCAAAATTCTTGTTTGACAAATATGTGGTCACATGTGTGTGTGTGTGTGTGTGTGTGTGTGTGTGTGTGTGTGTGTGTGTGTGAAATGTTGAGTGGTATCTTGTGCCTGTAATCTTAGTACTCCTACAGTGAATGGACAGAATTGTAAGCAATAGCTTAGCTGTATACATGCAGTGGCCCAAAACAAAGAGACTCCGCATTAACCAAAGTAGAAGATGCATATCAACCCCATCTAATTTCTAGAAAATAACCAGTGGCCTGCATGAACCTATACTTAGAAACAAGAAGGAACATACCATGTAAATATTATATTATATTATAACATACATACACTCATATATCATAACCACAACACAAAAGAAACATTTGACAACAAAATAAATATATCGTGAGCCTTAGAAATTTTTGGTTTAATATAAGCTTGATTATCCACAACAGTAAACTACGTGGATTGAATTTGTGGGAAAAAGAACAATGAAATGGGTTATGGTGTTATATATTTCTCATATTGGTTTCCTTTACAGCTCCTATGAACTATGTTAGCTCTATCAATTACTTGACAGTTTATGATAAACCATAATGTAACTAATATTACTCAAATGACTGACCTAATTGATACATTGTCCACTTAATGAATTACCTCTACAGTGAGAAGTCTGAATTTACCATTTGGGTTGTAGTTAATCCAACTCTTCGAATTATACCTGAAACAACTCATTCTGGTTTTGCTCTATGACCAGGGCCCAGTTATGCTCTCAGTAGGGAAGTTTAGAAAACAATTACTAGTACCTGCTTCAATCTTTTGGAAAATCAGGGGAGAGTTGAGAATGGGAAACTTTATCATATCATCAGTGATCAACCTTCAGTTCAGCCAATGGGCTATGTTGTTACCCAAAGTAAATGAATTATCACATATACATTTTTTAATCTGTAATTCTGCATCAACATTTGCCTTCTGCAAAAACCTAGACATTTTGGTGTCTACACATGTTTCTACATCTCCAGATTCTTCTTCCCTTTGGTTACTTCTTAAGGCGTTATAGAGCTACATAGTTTTTTTAATATTGAGTTCAGGGCAGAGTTGTCCCAAAGTTAAAGCCTTCAGCTAGACCTCTTTGTTACAGAGTTGTTGCCAGCTATATTCTTTTTTAAAATGGATTCAAATTGATGCTTCTCAAGGCAAGGATGTGGTGGGTGTAACAAGATGGCTCAGTGCAATTGCTGCTGTTGCAAAGGGCACAGGATCAGTTCCCCAAACCACATTAGATAGCACACAACTAACTGCCTGTAACTCCAGAACCAGGGAATCCAATATCTTTTTTTTTCTACCTTGCAGGCATTTGCAGGCCCATGGTACACATATACACAAGTTGGCACATACTCATGTACATAAAAGTAAATAAATAAATAAATAAATAAAGATTATACTCCATTACTTTTTGCCATGTCTAATAGGATTCACTCTGATCGATTTCATCATATTTGTTGATTCCCTTGGCTTGCCTGACAATTCAAATATTGTTTTTATCTTGGGCTTTAGAGTGTACAAGATCTTTCTTTCCCATGGTCTTATTTGATACTCAGGCCAGGCATTTTTATTTTTAAAACGGGAGAACTAACTCAACTGCGCAATGTTTGTTATTTCAGATAATATAGCTGGGAACCAGGGGCAAAAGGAATTGATTCTTGGTCCTCCTAGGTCCCACCCCATTGATCTGCCTACTAAGAAACACTGGGTCAACAATTAGGCAGTGCAGGGCGGCTACCATATGTGATATTGGTCTAAACGTGAACAGTCTCTCTGGAAGACAGTCATGATTTATGCTGCATAAGTATTCTGTAATGTTTCTTTCATTTCCTCAGGTACTCATGTGCTCTCCAGGGGAAGGCAAGCTAGGGCAAGTTAAAAAAAACAGCCATAAAGTTTGAGTGATTGCTTCTGAAGCTGGTCTGACTGCTTTAAAATACTCATTTGGGAATACAAGATAGCACTTACATAGGTTTTATTCATTAGTGCCTTAATATAGATGAACATTTTTGCTGAAAATATTTGAGCGTTTGGAATACTTTCTGATTAAACACACTAGTTAAATCACATCACATTGTGCATATTAGAGAATTCTGCTGGAATAGTGGTAGAATACTCACTTGATATAATGGAAGGGAAAGAACTATCTCTCATCTTGGTAAGA
This sequence comes from Rattus rattus, assembly GCF_011064425.1. Classification (NCBI taxonomy): domain Eukaryota; kingdom Metazoa; phylum Chordata; class Mammalia; order Rodentia; family Muridae; genus Rattus; species Rattus rattus. The sequence goes on from NC_046172.1 coordinate 56,194,146, forward strand.
TATGGTCAGAGTCTGATCCCAAGCAAATTATTTAACTACTCTGAATCCCCCCCACCTTTGAGGTAGAAGTTGGAAATGCCACTTTGTATAGTTGTTAAAAGACTGAAAATGAGATCCATCTCTAAGCAAAAACACTTCACAAATACCCCTTCTCTCCTTTTCCCCACCCCAGGCTGTATCCCAAGACACTGTTAAAAGTCAGCGTAAGTCTTGCTCCTTGCTGAGGTGCACAGCTCCTGTAAGGACTAATTAGTTTTAATTCTTCCAAGGCTCTGTGTTCTGCCCCACCCTCCCAGTTCTGGGGGCTTCCAAAGTGGACAGGTACATGATGTTCTGTGGTATATCAGAGGTTGATACTCAATCTCCTGGCCAGCTGTCTCAGTTGCATTTGCACACATTTCATCTGAAGGCACACTCCAGCTCTTGGTGCCCATGTATGTGTCACCAATTCTTGTTCCCAAATTCATTTCAAGTTTGAAAAGACTAAGATCAGACTTGCCCTGAAGGAGATTTCCCAAGTTGGTTTTGCCCCCACACTATTTGATTAACAGAATGTGCTTTAAATTCATTAGACTTTCTCTATATTAACATCAAAGTGATTGGAAGGGTCTTCTGATCTCAAGGAATCCCAAAGCACCTTGCAAGGCAATGTGACTAGTGCTGAGGCCACAGAGGCCAGTATAGCAGCCGCAACCCAGCACTTCACAATTAGTCATGCTCAGCCTGAGATAATCAAACCTGTTTTTATTGGAAGAGCAGAAGTGGGAGGGGATTGTCAGTTGGCATTTTCCCCACATACCCTTTCTGAAAGCGTCCTTGGCTCTTCAAATTTCACCTAAATAACCAGCTCAGGAAAATTTTCCACTACCAGAAAGCAAAATGTGGTGGTGCCAAGCCGATGACAGGGTGATGTCCCTGGACATTGAGTAAACTAGAGTGACCTCAGGATTGGCTTTTATTCTCCACCTCCTTTTGTACCTTAGGTTCTTTCTCCAGCTTGCTTCTTTCCTCTTCCCGGTCTCCAATGTGTTGTCAGATACAGGTCGGCAAAGGCATGAAGTGTGTAATTGTAGGATGATACTTATGTTTTCTACATTTCTCTTCTCTAGTCATCACACCATTAATTTTATATTAAAGAGAAATTTGGAAATGAAAATACAATAGCAACTGGGCTTCTTTCCCACTAATAACACTCAATATGCTTGTAGCTTCATCTTCAAACTTGTCTTTCTGGTTTTGCTTAGAATCATAAAGGCAAGGGCCATCTCTGTATCGCTCACTTTGCTTTGTCAGGCCATATACCAAGTCCAACAAAATGTTTGCTGACTATAAATTAAGATCCAATTAAGAACTCCACTGCTAATATCTTATCTTCTACCTTGCTTGTAAGTAGCTGACCCACTCTAACTACTTTCTCTTTATTTCCATATTTTCCAGAGCAAACTTTAGCCCAAGGGCCTTGTGAAGACTATGTATGTTCAAATGGACCCAACCACTCTTTTCCATGTGTTCTAACTGGTAGAAAATTTAAGACTGGACTTGCATTGACCATTGTTCTGCCAGTGCAGTTCTTTTTTTATGGTATTGACTATTGTGTCCTAAATGTCTTTTATGATAACATTTTGTTATTGAAACTTTGAAAAGATATTTTGAGGACACATAACCTATGTAGACCTGAATAGAGTAAGCATTCTTTTATCCACCTCCCAGAAATACCTTCCTATTTCTACAAAAAAAGAAAATTAAAGGAATATTCTCAAGAACAAATCAAAAAATTAGACATGGCAGGTGTGCTTTTGGATAAGCAGGTGGGCGGCATAGAGCCAGGCAGGTTCTTCTTAATTTCCTAGTTTATTTACATAGCTGAGGGTGGTGCTGAGACTGGGAGATAGGAAACTGTACCTTCATGCATGCTTAGTAGTTCTTAATGAATATTTGATATTTAAGTAAGGAAGCTTATCTCACTCAAAGGAGCCTTTTTCTTGACTCCGAAATTGACTTTTTCTTTTCTATTAGCTATAGAGTGAAAAGATATATTTCTTTTCTCTTTTATTTCTTTCATCCTTCTAGATATTTAATGATCTAAGAGAACGCTATCATTCCAATCTTGACTGGTTAAAGAGCTGGAATTTGGTTTTGGGTCATAAATTTGTAAAAAATGGGACTAGAGATGACTCAACAGTTAAGAACACTCCGTGCTTTGCAAAGGACCTAGGTTCAGTTTCCAGGAAGCTCACAACTACCCTAAGCTCCAACACCAGTGGTTCTGTCACCCCCTTCTGGCCTCTACCAGCATTGTAATGTGTATGATATTACTTACACTGTGGCACACAACTATACTCAAATTATTTATTTAATTTATTAATCTTCATAAACTGTGAGAACTCGTGAACTAAATTAAGTTGGCGGTGTAAAAATGTCTTTGGCTTTTACAGTGAAGATGAAGAAGATCTTAGTGTTAAAGCCTTGAGTTTGCACATGTTTCACTTATGGTAATAGCAATTGCTTGAGCTTTCTTATCTTAAGATTTGAAGTCAAGGACTGGCTGCACTATTTAACGATCTTAAAATATGTGGTTTTACCACTTTAAACTTCAGTTTTCCTCATCTATAAACTGGAAATAATGATAATTGTTACCTCACAGAGTTTGGTAGAAGTACTTATGTCATTAGAGAGAGAATTAGAATTAGAGGTAAGTGATGTGGGAGCATTTTGCAACTGGTAAAATATGAACTTAAGGCTATTTTCCTTTTCCTTTCAGTATGCTGTCATTGCTTATATTTCTGCTTTTTGTATAACATGTTGGATGTGACTCTGGACAGAGAGATGGACAGAATGATTGCTTAAGGTCTCTACAGTTTAAGAGTTTGTAAACTATGTTTTCCTCCTAGACTAGCCCACGTAAGAAAGCCATCTTGTAAGACAGAGCAGAAATCTGGAAATCATCAATTTTGATAATGTCTCTTAAAGTGTAATGTGAGACCTTGCTCCTCCATTAAGTGCTGGTGTCTGCCTATTGTTCAAATAAATAGTAAAATGCAAATGACAGGGAATTGGCTGAGTTCTGGATCCTAGTTTTACTTAGGGAAACAATAAGCCTGCAATGCTCACCATGACCTTTGATTTTCTGTTTCTGTAGCTTCACACTTATCTGGGATTTTCCTTCTGCTCTGGCACTTACGTTGGGATTTCTTCCAGGTATAAGACCAAACTTTAAAGCAACTCAGTGCATGTGCGTGAGTTGTCCACCTAAAACTAATTATCATAGGAAAGAAAAATAGTATAGCCTTGGATGAGAAATATGAACGCTACCAAACACTGAATTTGGTGGCCAGAGATCTAGCCTAGAGGATAGAATACCTTGTCAGTTTACTATAGAAGATCTTAGTAGGTACAGTATGAATATGGAGTAAAATGCTCCCATTGACTGGATGGAAGAGGAAAATGAATGTTGTCATAACATAAATCCTTAGTGCAGCTGAGAGGAAAATATAGAGGTGAAAGAAAATGTATAGAAAAAAAGATTTTTTAAAAAAATGAACAGAATAGTGCATACTAATCTATTTAAAATCCAAGATTTTGGACTTCTGCATATATTTCTGATGAATTTGTTTACATTTACTTTTAAGTTTTTTTTTTTATTTTTAGAATGTCATACAAAACCACTGGCTTGACATCATTTCAACCATACCTCTTTTTCCTCCAAATCTTTCTGTGTCTCCCCTCACACTGCCTCCCAAATTCATGACTCATTTTCTTTAAATATTGTTGCATACAACTGGGTTTCCTTATCCCACTTCCAAAGGAAATAAAAGCTTTATCAAAAGTTAGGTTTGGCTAAGTAGGTTTTTCTCTTTGTGAATACTGTACCCCTTTTTCCCACCATAGTGCGGTTGAATAGGACTCACTAAGAAGACAGGCTCCCAAATCATACAGTTTCATTAAGTGAAGTAAGCAAGCCAAAACAGGTTTTAGAATTAAACAAAATCTCTCCAATTGGCATAGAAGATTTCCTAGGGAAGAGCCATAAGTTGAATACACTGGGTTTGAAAAGCTGTAATATAACAATGCCATTACTCAGTTTCCCTCTGAGTTCATATTGACTCCTCCTTTATGCCTAATGCTTACATAATATGTGAAATAATTTCTTTCCTTCAACAGCAAAACATATTTTCATGCAAATGACTAAGGAATAAAAGATTCTTTTATAAACACTACATAGGAAAAAAACCTGTTAGTTTGAATGGTTTCTTCATGGATGGGACGATTCTTTTTACAATGATAGAGGATGTACAAGGAGGTATAGCCAAGACAGTAACTAAATGCTGAAATTAAAATACTCTATATCCAATTATGAAAGTAAAATGATAAATTCAAGAGCAAGATCTTGCTTACAAGAACCCTGATGGTCATCTTATTCTTATAAATGATGGTCATGATCTTATTAATAAAGACATGTGGCTGGAAAAGGCACTGAAATAAGTCACTTTATTGCTAATGTGGAAATTTGAAGACCTATGTGTAATGTTTCAGGGGGAGATGGCAGAATCTAGGGCTAACCAATAGATAAGGGCATAAGCTCCAGAGATAGTTTTCCTGTTAAGTAAATGTAAAGACAACGCAGATATATACAAAGAACAGCCATGTTTTCATATATTGAAAGAAGTTTGGATGAAATCCTTTTTAATAAGAAAAGTCTTTTCACTGATCTTAAGTGTGATTTGATATGAAGACATATCACTGACAATCCAGGAGCACTTCTCCTATACACTGAAAGCTCATTTCTACAAGTTCTAGAGCAATTTGACATTCCCTTCAAACAACTGTCACACTTGAGAGCTTAGAAAAGGAAGCTACTGTAGTTCACATCACGTTCCTTGTTGATTTCTGAACTTGTTTTTAACAATATACTTAGGGAAAATATGTTTATTTACTGTCCTAGGTGTTACAGCAAGACTGAAGATTAAATTATACCAGTATCAATTACTTACCATTACTTTCATCTCCAGTATCAATAACTTATAAAGATTGTTTTGGTACTATTTCTTATCACAATAGAACCTTGAGAGAATCCTAAAGAGAATGGTGAAATTAGCTACCTCTATAAGTCTTTAATGAGTCACCGAGTCATTGCTTGTCCCTGACTTGTGTGGTTTCTTCTTTGGATAACATAACAGAATGGATACATTGTAGAAGGACAAAACTAAAGGCCAAAGAAGCCAGATTCTTGTGACTTCCTTTTTTTTTTAATGTAAAATAATGCCAATGAAAAAGAGCCTTTAACTAACAGCAAAGAATGCAAACTCTTCTGCTGCTTCAATAATGCTCTTCTGACCATATTAACTTGAGTGGATTGTCACACCACAGATACATCAGAGCTACAGTGTTTACTTCTTACTTGATTTTAGAAAAGGTCAGTGGTCATAATCTAGCCTCCTATGTGATTCCTTTTTATAATCTTTACCTGTCCACTGAAGCACGAATGATATTTTCTTCTCTGGACTTTTCCCTCAACTTAAATTCCTGTTCTTCTTAGCCTCTTTTAAAAACAGAAACTAAATTCAGTATACAAAATATTCTGATTATAGTTTCTCCTCTCCCAACTCCTTAAAGATCCTCCCCATCTACCCACTCAAAACCACATCCTTCAAAAAATTTTTCTTAATAATCTATTTTAAAACCCACACTATTTTATCAGGCAAATAATAGAACTGTGAAATCTTTCATAAAATATTAAAAAACCCTCAGTTTTCTCCTTAGTTAATAATGTTTCTTCTTCAAAAGTGTTGACAATACCATTGCCACTGATAGATACATGCATGGTTTTCATTTTTAGAAAACACATACAAAATTTAAAGCAATAGATAATTAAATTTTTAGAGTAATTTTCCAAAAATATCCCAGACCTTTAATCAGAGACAGCTAATAATAATTTGATGATTTTAGATCTTTCTCATACTTTGGGAGGATAATCATTTTCAGTGTAATGGAGAAGCTATAGATAGTGTGCTGTATTTATGTGATAAAGCAAAACCTTTCTCCAATAAATCAAGTCTTTCTGATATTTTTATCTTAGAACGGATTAAATATTGCCTTTTAAATAAAATATTTTTATTAATTTTTGAGAACTTAGTATAGTGAAATTTGATCATATTCACCCTCCCCTGCACTTCATCCTCTCTCCTCTCCCTCTTTCTCTTTCTCCCTCCCTCTCTCTTTCTCTTCTCTCCCTCCTCTCTCTCTCTCTCTCTCTCTCTCTCTCTCTCTCTCCTCCCACACACCCCACCCAAAATGGACTGGATTGCAGTTCAGATTATCTAAGTACTGTCCTTGGGGATGAGGCCTGCCCTAGAGTTTAATATGTCAAGTCTCTTAGTCAGCTTTCTATTTCTGTGATAAAAAGCAGGAATAAAAGCAGCTTGAGGAAGAAATTGTGTATTACAGCTTATGCCATCGAGGCAGGTTAGAGTGGGAACTGAAAGCATTAACCTGTAAGCAGGAATGGAAGCAGAGATCATGGGGAAATGCTGCTTCCTTACTTGCTCCTCCTAGCTTGTTTTCTTATACACTCTCAGTTTGCTATATTACACACTTCTGGACTCTCTTACTAAGTGCAGCACTGCCCAGAGGGGCTGGACTTTGGACCCAATAGCAATTATTAATTATGAACATTCTCCCACAGTCTTTCTTACAAGACAATGTTAGGGAGGCATTTTCTGAACTGAGGTCACCTTATCCCACATAACTCTTATGTCAAGTTTACAAAAAAAAAAAAAAAACACCACAAACAAACAAAAAACAAAAACGAAAAACCTAACTAGGACAACAGAAATCACTCCATTGTAGAAAACTTTCCCTTTGCCAGCAGCAATCAAATGGCAATAGCTCTTATCTGGGGTGGGACTTCATGCTCACTTCCCCTCCATCAGGTTAAGAATTTGTATGGCTTGAGACTGTACAAATCTTGTGTATCTTGTCACAACTGTTCTGAGTTTATATGTACACTTGCCCTGTTGTGTCCAGAAAACAGAGTCTCCATGACATCATTCAATATCCCTAACCCTTACAATTCCTCTATTTCATCTTCTGAATAGACTTCTGGCCCTTCAGGGAAGAGAAATGATATAGACATCCTGTTTAGGCCAGAACATTGTGTAGTCTCTGAATGTTGTGCAGTTGTAGGTCTCAGTGCTACTTCCAATCTTCGATAATAACAGTCTCTGATGAGGGTTGAGTGGTGCATGGGTCTATGTATATTGTAATATGCCACTGGGAGTTGTTTTATTGCTATGTGCTTTTAGCAGGGTGGTATTAGTTGAAATTTTCCCAGGCAAATCATCTATCTAGCCAAGATTCTTAGCCTCATTAACATCATTGGGCATAGGTTTTATCTCATGAAGCAGGTCTTTAACCAGTCAACATATAATCATGGGTAATCATACAATAGTCATCCCAGTACCTTCTAGGCAGGTTATTTTTTAAATGTTTTTACTAGGCAAGCACCTGTACCTTAATATTAAAAGCCAAGTTAAAAGACTTATAGTGGTGGTTATCTTTATAAATGATAGCCACAAATGCTTGATTACAGTTTAAAAAATAGAGGCCATTAATTTGAAAAAGAGCAAGTGGAGGAGCTGGAAGGAGAAAAGGGAATGGGGAAAATCTGTAATGATATTTTAATTTGAAAAACATATTTTTAAGAACTGCCAAAATAATAACATAAAATTCCATACTAGCATAATATATGGAAAGTATTGCACATGAGACCAAGTCAGTGTTCAGCCTCCTCTTCCTACCTATTGTAAATTAAGAAATTAAAATCTCATGCTTTATCATTTCTTACATATTTTTTCATGTATAGCATGCAATGGATTCTACATAACTATTACTATTATAAAGTGTCAGTAATGGTGTCTTTGATATAGACTATGGAATGTATTAAATTAAAGTGGTCTTCAACAGTGCATGATTTTACCACTATACCATCCTGAAACAAGTTCTTTAAAGTTTTAGCTCCAATAAGTAATACTTACTCTACTGGAAGTATTATTAATGGGTAATGTCAGCAATTAAAGGTTTAAAAAATTGTATTTGTAAAACTTGGCCAACAAAATAAGCTCTGAAATAAACCGTGACCTTCTGTGACCTGTTTTATAAAACATCCTTTTAAAAATGTTTTGTAAGACTGTGCTATCGGTAAAACACTATGCCATTGAGTACATATGTCTAGTTTTATAAAGCTATCTTTATCTTTACTGTTAGGTAAAAGTTGTTTTAAATTATCATTTTCTCTTCATTATATTGTTGCACACATCCCATGGAAACAAAAAAATGTCACTAAGTGTCTTTATTTTTCAGTTTTGCTTTTGTTTGTGTTTCCTATTGTTGTCCTTGTTTGTTTGTTTTGTACTCCCACAGGCCATGAAAGCTTTTACTTGGTAACTGGCCATGATTGTCCTATCTGTTTACATAGATTCCAGCAGATAATGCCTTTTTATGCTAATTAATTAAATTTTAGTATTTCACATTGTTCTATTCCTAGGGATCTGGAGAAACTTTACTCTTTTCCTTGTTTTTCTATGGGTACTATGAGTCATGGGACATTGGTTGGGTTGTATCTATTTTCAATAAAAAAGGATAAATATTTTAAAACCACTGAGTGCAGTTAGTGCTGTCACTATAGCTGTAGGGAAGATGAGACATGAAGAGGCTCATAGAAGAAACTGAAAGGGCAGTGTGAAGGGTAGATATGTGTGTGTGTGTGTGTGTGTGTGTGTGTGTGTGTGTGTGTGTGTGTGTTTCACAAAATGAAGAAATGAAGAAAAGACACCTTTGGAATCAAAATATTTTAAAGAAGGAGACTAAAACAAACTATGTAACCACTACAATAGTGTAGTTTAGTGGTTATTGTTTGCTTGTACTCCTGGCATATCCATTTGTCTGGAGTTATCTTTGTCAAGGAGGCCTGATGCTATTGGCTTCCAGTGAGTAAAGACCAAACATTCTACTAAACTTCCTAAAATTCACAAGTATCTTAGTCAGCCTTAATTGCTAGCTCGTCTAGAAATATTTGAGAGAAGAAATCTCAATTAAGGAATTCCCTAGATCAGGCTTACCCTTGAACATGTCTCTGAGAGTCTTGATTATTAATTGATTCCTGAAGCACCCAACTTACTGTCGGTGGCAGCATATAAAACAGAGTCCTGAGCTATGGGGGAAAAAGCTAGCTAGACTTTAGCCAGTGAGCAGAACCAGAGGGCAAGCCAAAAAGCAGAATTTCTCTACAATTTCTGCTTTGATTCCTGCTTATGTTCCTGTGCTGACTCCCCACAATGATGGACAATAACATATAATATGAGGAAAATCCTCTCCTCCCACAAGCTGCTTTTGGTTGTGGTGCTTGTCACAGCAACAAGAGAGAAACCAGAACAAAATGGGCCCAACAACAAAGACAGAACTGACCCTTCATTCCCTTACAGTGGATCTTAGCAATTCACACACAGCAGTCTAGGAAATGCAGAACCAATCTTGGCTCTATCAATGTCGGACAAATCAGATAGCATGCCTATATGGTCTCCTTTCTTACAAAATTTGGCAGTCTTAAAGTATATCTAAGCATGAAAATTGCACAAAAGTACAAAATACCATAATCATCTCTTTTCTCCCAGGCTCAAGGACTTTTTTGTGACCCTACTTCATTTGTTTGTCCTTGAGACATTGCATTTTACTTTTTTGTTACAGTCATTTGTTGTTGTTTACCTTAATAATAGACAAATAACATTCAAAAATCCATAATGTAGAAGAATTGGTATTTATACTTCTATGCTAAATTACTTTGAATATCCTAGTTTTGAAATAGCTTTTAAAATATACTTTTACCTTTCTTGGCTATTAAACCATGACTACTCCTTAAGTATACTATATACTTTGAGGAGTCTACCTTCTTCCTTGGGTTCAGGGTATGTGTAGAAACTTCTCCTAATCCATAAAAAGCTACTCAGATAATTAGATTATCATTCTACATGATCCCGCCACACTGGTTTCAGCACATGGAGATAAGTAAATGATTGTAATTATAAGCCATTTCTCTAGAGAAACTGTTTGGGTCATAGCCACTGGACATTGGCTTGAAGAACCCTAGGGAACGGTTTCTCAGGTAGGCCAGGACTCAAAGTAATCCCTGATTTGCACTGGAAAGTGAAAATCCCTTTATAAGAAGCAGTTCTAACTTTGCCTGTCTCTCCAGGCCAAACACTCAAAGTATACAGATGAGATGGCACCCATTCTACAGGGATAGAGAAAGCAAAGTAGCTCGCTCTGATTGCATAACTATGAAGAGGTTTACTCAGTGTGGCAACTTGTTCAGAAAGTAGTTTTGTTGAAATGTAGGAAGAGCCTCTGTTAATTGTCTTGAACAGGAATCAACTTTTTGGGTTTTTGTTTTTATTTCTATTTTTATTTTTTTTGAGTGGCAAGTCTAGTAAACGTTTCAGGCTCTGTAAGACTTATTTCCTTTGTCGAAACTAATCTACTGTTTCCCAAAGCAGCTGTGTACAACACTGAAGTGAATGACTGTGGCATTTCCCAATTCAAACTCACAAAAAGACTTGCTACAGTCTATAGGCTTGAGTCTGAAACATCCCCCAATGTCCCATGACTCAGCCTGCCACACACCTCCCTCCATGACTGCTCATCCAGAAGTCCTGAGTTCAATTCCCAGCAACCACATTGTAGCTCACAACCATTGTTTATGGGATCTGGTGCCCTCTTCTGGTGTGTTTGGCTGAAAAAAAACAACAGTGTACTCACATAAAGTAAATATTTTTTTTTTAAAAAGAAATGTTTACTAGACTAACACTCAAAAAAGTTTGTTGATTTTTGTTCAAGACAATTAACAGAGGCTCTTCATATATATATATATATATAACCTTGGGACCCTTAAATCCTTAGGTCATCCAAAATTAACTTTCAATTTTTTTTTCACCACAGCCCAGCCTCTGTTATTATTTACTCCCTTCTAGCCAAACATTTGGCTTCCTTGACAAGTAGAAATGTAGATTTTACTAGAGCTGCATGTCGAGAACAGTTTTCTCCTACTGGCCTGTGGAATGGCTCTAGTAACTGTTTTCCTGGGCCTAGATGCCTCATCCTTTTTATAGAGACCTTTGCATGTCATGGCCTAGAAACTGTAAATGTCCTTTGGAGTTAAGCTAGATTATTTCCAGATGGCCAGCTATAAAAGTGAAACTAGAATTGAACAACTACCACTCTCTAATTGGATATGGATTGCTTTTGGATAAAAATTATTTTAATACATTTAAATAAATTTAGCATAATTTTTGTGTAAAAGCACGCTGTTTCAGGAATACAACACTTGAATACCATTCTAAGGTCCTTAGTGTCTTTATTAGCAGCTTAACCAGTGTTTCAGAACTTTGACAATTAATTCTCCATTTGAACCTCTGACTATTAACCTTTGAAGTGGGGAAAGGGTAACAATCATGATAACTGCATTGAATTTGGTTAACACCAGAATGAAGAGTATTAAGGAGTTTTATTGCCTAGCATTGTTCCATATGAATATGAATTTTAAAATTGAGATTAAATGAATTGAATACAATACAAAACATGAAAATATCCATTGTCAAAAAAAATTTCCTTTTGGTTTTGTAGGATTTGATAGCAATTAGTTTTTTTTTTCATTAGAAAAATTTTCTACTAGGAAGATGGAGATAAGTGGAATTTCTGGAGTGCTTAACAAGCTAGCCTAGCCAAATAAGTGTGCTCCAGGTTAGAGGGAGACGCTATCTCAAAAACTGATTTGGACAGTGAATCAATAAACTGTCAACCCCTAGTCTCTATACATACAGGCAAATACATCTATATTCATACACACAGATGAATACATACATACATCATACATACACACACAAAAGAGAAAAATAAAAATAAATAAATGTTTTGGTTTCATTTTGGATTATTTTTATATTGATGCTTCTAACTTATTTCAAGGCCAATGTTTTATTAATTTTATTAGTTAATAGTAATATTACAAATCATTGGTTTCTCCATGGCATTATACGATATACTTGGATCATATTCTATACCATACTCCCCTCTCTTGTCACCTCCCATAATCTCTCTTCTACTTTCACATTTTCTATTTTAATGCTAGTTTAAACATATAAGAGTAAACTATTGTATCTGTTCATTTTGAACAAATATGTTCACATATTTATATATAATATTTCTTTACATGAAGAGTTCTGGTTCATAGGGATACAAGTAGACAATGGAGAAGCTAACCATCATCTGTTCAGTATATTAATATTATATACATAAGAGTTTGAAAATTTCATTAATGCCGACACCTCAAACTCAAATCAGTTGTCTATTTTTTAAAAAATATTTTTGAGATTACAATTTGTATGTGTCGAAGCCTCTGGGGCTTTCCCTATCCAAATTATTATGTCTATTGCTGATATCTTTGTCCAGCTCATGTTTAGACAGTCATGTTGGCAAGACATTATGGATATAGCTTCTCACATTATTGTTCATTATATATAATAACATATATATATATATATATATATATATAAACTAAATATATCAAATCATTCTCTTCAGTCTGTATAATGTTACTTATATATAAGTTTTTCATGGCTGAGCATTTTTATGTTCTTCTCTGGGAAGACTATTTCTAGTGCTCACAGCATTCCCTATTGCCTATAGTTTTGTGCATGTGTTGGAGCTCCCAGGGCTTTCCCTAACGATGTTGTTATGTCCTTGTTCAGCTCATGTTTAGACAGTCACATTGGCAAGATTTTAGGGGTATAGCTTCTGACATTATAAAAGAAAATTTCACAGCAAGGTCCATGATTCTCCAGCTTCTTGAATCTTTCTGGCCCCTCTTCTACAATGTTCCCTGAGGCCCACTTGCAGGCATATTTTGTATATGTATCTATTAAGACTGAGCTTCACAACTCTGCATTTGGGTTGTTTGTTGGTTTTTTTAAACAGTCTGTTGTGAAAAGAAGTTTCCTTGATGAGGAATGAGGACTACAGGTATGCCTGAGAATAAGAATGGATATTAAAAGTCTGGTTAGAGATTGCACTGCTTTAAGTTTAAACACTATAAGGGTACTGCTCATCCTCAGAAATTTGTTCAAATATTATTTTATTAATAAAAAAATATTTGGTTCCAACCTTCTTCTTAGGCATTCTTATGCTGCCTTTGTCTCTCCTTTCCTCCTCTCATGTTTTGTTTTATCCTATCTGTCTCCCTCTGTCATTTTCCTACAAAGGGCAGATATTGATGTGCAAAATGCTTTTGTATGATTTCAAAACAAGTATGATGACAATTTACTTAGCAAGCATTTCTTCAGAGGCCTCGTGATGGACTGAGTAGAATTCGACATCAAAGAGCTTAATTTGCAACCACACTGTTTATTATACAGTCTCTACTTTGAGGGAGCATTTGAGAAAGGCAGTGGAAATAAAGGTAGTTTAACTAGCCAAAAGAAGATCAAAAATTAACCAGAAATAGGTTATTTATTATATTTCCGTTTTTATTTATATGTGAGGAGGCAGAGGTAGTATGTATTCCATTACTGGCTTTTTGTCTACTTGTGGTTGTGATAACTACTTACTCAACTCTATCTTCGGTAGTCAAAATGTGTGTGCATTTAGACTGAATAGAGCTATTTATTTCTACTGAATTGTAGATAAACTTGTCTCTTTTTCTTTTTTGAACTGGGGACCGACCAGGGCCCTTAAACTTGCTAGGCAAGCGCTCTACCACTGAAGCTAAATCCCACAACCCGAAACTGGTCTTTTTAAGCTAGTACAATGAGTTTATTTAATTTCAAAGGCCAGTTTGAAGGACTATGTTTAGGCCCTTGGGCATTTATTAAATCATCAACATTCCATTTGAAAGATTAAGACCTCTATCTGCTTTCCACTTAGTATTATGTATTTACTTGAGATAAGGAAGGGAGGAACATTGCCACTGAACCTACATATTTTTCTATCCTAGACCTAGACCAGTGCCTAACCTCAAAGATAATTGATGGTTGAATCAGTATTTACTTTATAGTACAAATAATAAGAGTTCAAAATGTTTCGCTTTGACAAACGAATTCAATTTTAAAGCTAAATTTTACCACAAAGAACTGGACATATATTTCCTTTTTAGAGATTTTACAATATTGATTACTATATTCAAAAATAACTTTGCAACTAAATGGGATCTCAGAAGAAATGCTTTCTTTACTTTTAAGTTCACATTTTTACATGCTATTGCCTGGGGAAGTTGATGAATAAATCAAAGAATGTTCATGGGGCGTCCTTATGGAGCTTTTAAATCAAGAAAATGAGTATATAGCAATATGGTATTCTGTAGTGAATTGAGAACTACAAGTTTTTCATTGTTTTTGTTGGACATTTGTAAACAGAAATTGCTATATTTAAAAGTACATATAACCATATGTTTATACATTTACAAAAATATGATAAAATATGCTTTAGGTTGTTAAAGGCACATCCTCTATGCAAAGAAAATGAAATTGAGTTGGGCCGAAACAGAGTTCTCACTTTTTATATTCTGTACTATTTGGTGTTTTAAGATGACAGTAATAAGGCATTTTATAATTTAAAAAATGTTGTTTATGAAGATTCATACTAAAATATTCTAATTCATATACAGTTAATAGGCAATATGTACTGATATGAAAATATCACTTTAAACATAGTATCATATACAGTGGATATATCCAATAAATTTTGAAAACCAAAAAAGAAAAGAGCAATATATTATTTTATTATGAGCATGTTCAACTACCAGCTGAAGAAATTTTGGTAATCAGACTACTTCTTAATTATGTTTTCACCTTTTTAAAGTTTAAAATAGATTTTTATAGCTTTTGGTTAGTTCATGGAGCATTTTGTACAACATATTTGGACCACACTCATGCTACTACTAGAGATCCACCTATGTACCCAAATCACTCAAATTTGTGTCCTCCTTTTCAACCATAAAGTCTAGATTGTGCTGCTCATATACTCTTGGATGTGTAACGTTTTATCAAATCTATGAACGTTTGATCAAATCCTTAAAGCACACTGAATCCACATCTCCCAGCAGGTTTTAATTACCAACAGCTCCTTAATTAGGGGTGAGATTTTTGTCCCATCCTCCCTTTCTCATGCTGTGATTTTTGTCTACTTTTTGTTTGTGCAGAACTTGTACATGTTGTTATAACTGTGGTGAGTTAATATTTACAACCGCTTTGTCATTTCTCAAATCCATCATCTCTGTTCTTTGGCTCTTACACTCTTTCCACGCTCTCTCCTTTAATGACCCCAGAGACTTTGGAGGAAGGATCTAATATGCAATTGGGGCTGGGCATTACACATTCTCTTATTTTCTGCACCTTGACCAGGTGTGGCTTTCTGTATTAATCATCACCCATTACAAGGAGAAGATTCTCTAATGAGAGTTGAAAGATATACTTATCTATGTGTATAATGATAAGTCCATATGAATTGGTTTAATAATATGTCCACTTAGCAAAATAGCATTAGTTTCTTCCCTGTGGCCTATTCCTTGTGTAGCCACAGATTCTTAGCCAGGAAAATGGTGCCAGGTATTATGGAACAGGTCATAAATCCACTCATAAAGTGTTTTATAATTTCCATGATATTTGTGTCACTACTTCACCAATGGGCATGTCTTGCCATGCAAGTCATTATTGTAGCATACAGGATTCAAAGCTGAATAAGACAAATGATTGTTTTTCTCCTCTGCAATCATGCATAGCACCTTCTAGCACTATAAGTAGGGATGAAGCTTTCAGGTCAGTACAAGCTTGAGTTCTTCATGATATATTATGGCTCATGGGTGTGGCCTGTTCCTCAGTGGGGTCGAACCCTCAAGTTGTGGAACATAGTTAAAAGCATTACCAATAGCTTGTAATGTTTAGGGGTCTAGGAGAACCCACTGGCAAGGACTCCAAAAATGATGATCTGTTTCATCTATTGAAATTTTTGTTAACTGGTGGTATAAAGTAGAGTAATCAGTGTCTGAGCATAGGAGAAGTACGTATTTTATTTTATTTATTTTGTATGTGTGTATAGGTGTATTTAAGAAATTTTTAATAGTAGTAGAATTTCCATATGACTTTTTAAAAAGGTCTTTAATGTTAATCATTTCTTCCTCTGCCCTGCTCTCCTACTAAGTCTTCTTTAATATTTTTTATGCTTATAGTACAATGCATTTTATGCAGCCTTCCTCTGTCTACCATTTGAGGAAAGATCTCGACATGGTCCTTATATCATTATCTAGGTAACTAGATAATGCTGTAATTGGCAAGATAGTGTTTCTGTTGGTTGTTGTAGCACTTTTAGAATAATCCGTCATTTCATCTCCTTAGTTAACAGTGTGAAAAGGGGATTTTGTGGTCTGAGACTGCTTACATTTCCTTTGCTAGGAACAAGTTTGTAGGAATTTTGATGTATTGGAAAATACCAAGGTCAGAACCCCAAGTACTCCCAAAGGTTTCTTCCAGTGGCCAGTATTAGAGAGAACAGAGTTGGAATTGCCTCTTAGTTTCTAGAGATGTGTACATGATTATGGGATGACTCACTGTTTTTACTTAGTTGATTCCACTTTCATTGTGGACAGACTTTCTGGAGGGCCAGTTTTACTCGCATGCGTGTATCCATTCCACCCTGAAGCAGTTTTTATGAGAAAGCATTTGTAGAGCGGTTTGCCATTTTGTTTTACAGGCACTCTGCAGGCTATGAAATGGTCATCTGGCCTGTTAATTTGTCTGAGAAAAGCAGTTTTCCCTTTCTTATATCCATGGCTGACACAAAGCCAAGGGGGTAACTGGGGGAAACCATATAATGTCCATCTGTCTATTCCAAAATGGGTGAGGGGTTAGGTTTGACTCTTCATCTAATTGCAATTTACTGATTTGTATTTGTCCCAAAGTGGACATGTCATATTGTGTGATGCTAGAATGATAGCTCATTGGCACCACTTCATCAAAGCGAATCAGTCCAACAAAATATATGTTGAGTACATTGGATACTAGGCCTTTTGCTGGAAAATCTGTTAACAATGATGGAACTAAAGAAGTTATATAACATAGACAATTATAAGATGGTGAATATGTGATGAATTTTGAAGGGAAAAGTGGTCAGAAAAAAATTTTAAAGTAAGTTGAAGGAGGAGATGAACTTGATAGACTCATTGAGTTCAAGGAAATGGAAAAATGTTGTTTAATCAGGATGCAGGTGACTAGCAATATTCTCTGAGGTTGCAGAGTCTTGACTGTCATTTTGAAGCTCTTACATCAATTTTTGATTAATTGAAAATGTTGTATTGTGGGGTACCATATAGTGTTTTGATATGGTGTATACATACTGAAGTTTTTAAATCAAGTTCATTAAATATGTATTGTTTCATATCCTTACAACTTTTAGTAATGCAAACATTTAGAAGTGAATATTAGTTATTTTGAAACATACAAAACACTGTTGGCCATACTTCCCATGCTGCAGAGTATGTCTCAAAATTTATTCTACCTGACTGGAACTTAGTACTCTGGAGATCTTCAACTTACTTCTGTAAATAGATTCAAAAAGAATTTTTTAAAAAGTTTACTATTTATTAACTAAAATGTAAATGCTTCATTAATATTTTCTAATGTTTTTCTATCTCATTGAGACTTTAAAATTTCTCCACAATTTTAAATATTATTTATACAAAGGATTTTAAGCAGAGGCATTATCTCATAGAAATTTCAATTGATAGTGACAACTTGGGGGAGAGAGACACAGAATGGTAATCAAGAGATAGTGAGGGCATTCAGATAGGCAGAGCCTAAGCTAAGAAGCATTTTGGTAGAAAATGAATGCTATGTGTTTGAGATGGTTCTAGATATTACAAATGCCTAAAGCAAGAGGTTAACAAAAGAATCCAAGATTTCCACTGGCTCTTTTTCATATCATCAACATATAGAAACACACAGAGATGGCCTGATGTCTTTGAAATAACTGAAAGCTTGGAATAAGAACAATAGTTTCAGGACCTTAACCTACTACATAATTGGTAAAACCACAGTGATCCTCTTTCCCTTTTCCCATCTGGGATTCCCTCAGTTATAATAGAGGACTTGAAACTTTCTAGCCATTTCCTTGAGTTATGTGGAATAAGTGAGATAGTACTCTTGAAAGACAATGTGTTACACAAACATTGGTCTCTGAGGCAGCTGTTGTTAATGGACTGAGTATTGTTCCTGCCTCACAGGGTTGTTGTGAACATCAAATAGGATAATGGGTTGAAAGCATTTTTCAAACTTTAAAGTGTGATTCAAATGCTAGGAATTAGTAAAAATAATAAAAGAGAACAATTCATTCTCTATCCAGATGCTCTGGTTCCATTGTGACTCATATGCTCATTCAGAGCTGTCCAGATGAAATGCCACTTAATTTCTGCTGGCTGGAGTTCCAGATACAACTGAATCAAATGGAACCACGAGATTCTGGGCATTAGCTTCTCCTCTGTCAGAGTTTGACTCTAAGATTAACAGAATACCCATTCGTGCATAACCTCAGGAAGAAGGACGACTAAAGCGAGGACGCTTCAGTCCTTCTTAACAGGGGCAACAAAAATATTCGTGAACGAGATAAGGAGAAAAAGTTTGGAGCAGAGGTTGAAGGAAAAGGCCATCAGAGACTTCCCCACCTGAGATCCAGTCATATATATACAGCCACCAAACCCAGACAATATTGATGAAGCCAAGAAGTGCATGCTGGCAGGAGTCTGATATAGCTGTCTCCTGAGAGGCTCAGCCAGAACGTGACAAATACAGAGGCGAATGCTAGCTGCAAACCATTGAACTGAGAAAGGGGTCCCCGTGGGAGGAATTAGAGAAAGGATTGAGAGAGCCAAAGGGGCTTGCAACCCCATAAAAAACAGCAATGCCAACCAACCAGAACTCCCAGGGACTTAACTACTACCCAAAGAGTACACATGGACAGACCCATGGCTCCAGTTGCCTATGTAGCAGAGGATGGCCTTGTTGGGCACCAATGGAAAGAGAAACCCTTGGTCCTGCCGAGGTTGGATCCCCCAGTGTAGCAGAATGTCAGAGAATGGAGGCAGGAAGGGGTGGTGGTAGGGTGGGGGAAATGGGATGACATCTGAAATGGAAATAAATTGTCAATAAAAAAAACAAAAAAATTAGAAAAAAAATGAAAATTCCCAAGAAAAAATTGTATCACTAGCTAATCATTGTGTCAGATTTGTATTATTTTTATTATTTTGGTCATAAACTTATATCTCCATGTATTCTTTGTCAGCATATTATAATTCTTTCAAATTTAAATTTCTCCTTTTACACATTGTGTTGTAGCTTCCAATTTTTAATGCTATTTTGAATACTAGTGTCAAATTCAAAACAAGTGACTGATTCAACTTAAATTTAGACTAACTAAAATTAAGGAAAATTAATTTTCTGTTCCTCAATCATTATATCCACAAGACAAATGCTGAATAGCTACATGTGTCTTGTGTGCCTAATTTAATAGTGCAGAAATAGAACATTTCCACCAATATTTAAGTTACATTGGGAACTTTAATCATAGAGTTAGTATACCATGTAGTGCTGACGGGTTCTCTTTTCCTGTTAGACAGCTGTTGTTTTAATTTGAGATATTATGGATACAGTGACAGTGTATGCTTTGCTCATGGTTATTTGTTTTGGTTAAATTGATTTTAAGGATCAGTTTCAGAAGTGATGTTTTTAAGCTGCAAAATATGAACAGACTCTGGAACATGCCCTGGTTCTTTTAAATTTTCATAAACTTGAAAATGGTTTTTAATAACATGTGATTATATTAGTGTCAGTGAAATTTTACTAATACTGGCCATCATAAATTTATTAGCTTTTGTTCTGCATCATTTTCATTAAAATCTTGTTTATGTCTTATTTACTCTATGTGCACTTTGTTTTATTAATGTGGGTTCTTAGCTTGATTTCTTTTTGCATCGAATAAAATGTTTGTTTTTGCCTATTTAGATTTTGATTTACTTGTTTGATTTTGAGATCATTGAAGCCTCTTCACAGAATACATTATTTTTATACCAATATATTTTTGTCTGTTATTTGTTTATTTTTACTTAAATGTTTTTGCACACCAGATAATAAAATCTCAAATAAGTGAGTATCTACATTTTTACTGCTGGTTGCTATTACCTCTTCCTGTGACAAAATCCAAATGCTAGATATTATTAAGCTTTTAATCCATGTAAATATGATAGGTAAGAATAGTTAATTATCACTTTATGTTGCCTCTCTTCAACTATGAATGAAGTGAGTATCATTTCAGGTGTTTCTTGGCCAATTTTATTTGTTTCCATGTGAGCGGCCTGTTCATAGCCTGATCCTAGCTGCTGTTGCTGTTTATTTGACTTTTCATCCATCTCTTATATAGTTATGGAGATAATTTTATATAGAGGAACTTGATTCTTTGCCATATGTATTACAAATACATTTAAGTTCATTCATAGGTTTTCTTATCCATCAGACAAACTATAAGGTATGTCATCCTTGTCTTCATTGTTTCAGAGTTTGGAGGTCATACTTCAGAGGCTTTAAAGATAAGTTTGATTTAAATCATATTTGAGAAGTATTTTCACAAAAAAGACTCATTAATAATGGGCATGAGAGTTAAAAGGGACCTTATAGAGGACATAATTCAATATTCATTTCCTCATAAACATTTAATTTTTCTTTATAAAGGAAAATAAAGTCAGTCTTAGGGAAGGGTAAAGTCTAAAGGGTACATAGGAAGTCATTGCACAAGAAGTCTCTGTTTAAGAAAAAGAAACATTTCTTTTAAAAAATACACATTAGGCAACTCAGAGCAAAAGATGCAACATATTTGAAAATAAAGCATCTTACATTTCAGAGTGATTTTCAATCATTAAAAACACAAGGATAGGTATTATTTCAACATAAATCAAATATACATGCTCTAGTTATTTAGTTGAACAAGTATCTAAAGGAACATTGCCTCCTTAGCTACTGTAGTTACAAATAATAAAAATGTGGCTTCATTTTAACAGAAATTAAGGATAGTTTTTAATCTGATGAAAGGAATCTGGTGGGCTGCTTTCTGTCTTTCTGTGTCTGGGCAAAATATTGGATGAAATCTAAATCCTTTTAAATTGTTCAGAAACTTTGCCACCTGAATCTACTTTGAATGCAGAACTTCCCATGTCATTATCATTCTAATGCCCTCTTTGGGATCCTCAGTGTAATTAGGGTCAATCTAAGGTCACTATCCCAGTTTATCCTAGTGCAACCTGAATCACGAAGCTTTATTTACACTTGCTTTTGTGCATACCGTTTTCTGGTACGGGGCAAACTTCTACAAGGACTGGAGATAACTTCGTTCCTCACATTTCTACTCATGAGACCTTCATCTCTTACAAGCCCAGAATATTGGGTTCCTGACTTTGTTTGCACCAGTTCATATACAAGCTGAAGAAACCTTCACACTGAAAAAGACAAGTCAAACAGACTAGGATACATCACAAGCCCCAGATGCTGCTTGTTGAGCAGGGAAGATAATCATTATGGAAGGAAGTCACTGACCATGACACCACACTACACTGAGAAAGAGATGCTGCTTGTGGGATGAGAGGAAGGCCATTACAACATAGAGCACCCAAACCTTTCATTTCATTTTGAATGGAGCATGAACTTTCTTGTTACGGGCTTTATTGAAGACCATATTGTTCTTCATACGGGTCATCATAAACTAAGAAGAAATTGATAGTTCTATGATTAGATCTTGGACACAAGTAAAACAGCAGAGCAATGAGGTTATCAGAGAAACATAACTAAGAGTCATTGGATCACATTCATTGTGTGTGTAGAAAATTATACATATATGCTAAACTGTGCTCATTCAAGAGTATTCTTTAAAATTGTAAGGCATTCTCAACTTAAGAATAATCTTTAAAGTATGTAAGGTGGACTGAACTTTGAAGCATTAGTCAAGGTACATATGGATCTATAAATAAAATAGAGGTAGTATAAACCTGAAAAAGCACAAGCTGACTAGATATTGCTGGAACAATATAATATCTTGACCTAGGGGTAAACTCTTACATTGCCAGGCTTAACAAAAAAAATCATACTTGTCTGCAGTGTATTAGAAGATTTTACCCTATGTAAATGAAGTAGGAGGAAAATATTGGAGCTATTTATCCTTTGATAAATGTGGGACAAAATTTTTAAATCTCCATACTGTGAAAATAGTATTTAACAGTATTTAAGCACATCCTATAGTAAAAGGTAAAAGTCTAACAAAGTGAGCTTAAAAGCACCTCCAATTGGAAAGAAGTCTAAAAGATAAAAATACCGGGCAACGTGACCAGAATCATCAGAGGTTCCACAATGTTGTGGAAACAGAATTCTTGGGAATTGTTCAGCCAGTTCACTAAGCAAACAAATGCTCAAACAGGAAAGAACAAGTCTCAGAAAAGGACAAGTTTCTAGTCCGATTCATTAGAATGTGTAAAGTATCTGTGAGACATGTATAGAGAGGGGAGAATGTGCCCCCACACACTAATAATTAAGTATAAAAAATGTCCAGGAAGAAATGCAGATGCTATACTTACTGGTAAAGACTTAAAAGTAATCTCTTTTAAGTACAGTCAAAAAATAGAAACCATCTAAAATAAAGAAATCATAAGAGTACAATTTCTTTTTTTATTGAATATTTTTTATTTACATTTCAAATGTTATCCCCCTTCCTGTTTCCCTCCAAAACCCCCTATTCCATCCCCTCCTCCCCCCCTGCTTCTATGAGGGGTATCCCCACCCATCCACCCACCTTCCGATGTCCCAGCCCTAACATTCCCCTACACTGCAGTGGGGGTGGGGGGAAGTCCAGCCTTGGCAGGACCAAGGGCTTCTCCTCCCATTGGCACCCAACAAGGCCATCCTCTGCTACATATGCAGCTGGAGCCATGGGTCTGTCCATGCGTAAAGAGTACAATTTCAATAATTACACAATGGCAATAAGAAGACAGATTCTAAAGAAGAGAATAGAAAACCTGGAGCTGAGATGGATAATAGTTGAAACTAAAAATTTACAGAAAGTGTTTAAAAGTAAATTTCAGTTGGCAGAGAAATTAAACATAATATTTGAATATCTAATAAACAAATATATATTTTATAATGTAGAAAAGAAAATGATAAATGGTACAGAAAACTAGAGAGTCTTGAAGACATGTGGGACACCTTACTGACATGCCAGCCTGAATGTTCTAACACTATTAGAAAGGAAAGAGAGAACAAAGCCATAAGAAGGTTTGAAGAATGCTGACAAAAATATTGAGAAACTTGCTAAAAGCATTAAGCTTCACAACAAAGCTCATAAGAAAATCCTTCCAGAAGGAGGAGACTGACATTCAGACAAATCAGAGTCAAAGTGGGGAAGACAAATATAAAGAGACCCTTGTCATCAGTCAGAGAAAAATATTAGGGAAAGGACAATAAAATTAAGCTGTCATCTAATTCAATACAATGAGCTGTTTATCCGGATTTTCACATATTTACATTTTCTAGTTAAAACTATTGAAATTAACTTTCAAAAAAGAGTTGCATAGCAAGATAAGCAAGAACCAACGTTTATACATCTCATAGAATTTTGGAACCATGAAAATAGCCCTCCTGAAGCTATGGAGCCCGCGTTAGGTTTTATACTTTTACTACCAATTACAGTTTTATGTACTTATTCGCCACAAAAAGAAACCAATGGCTGAGTTAAAACTAGAAAAACAATTGCCTTTAAAGTCTCTTTCATGACTTATTTGTTTATTACCTGGATTTTATCCTTCCCTACCACCTAATATTTATCATTTCTTGTTCTCCTTCCTACATGCTATAATGTAACCACAAGTACGGTTGTTTACATATGCAAATATGTAATGACAACAGTAAAAGAGAGAATTTTTCTGGGATTTTATGACCTTGTTTAATATTATATATTGTACGTTCATCCATTTTCCTATAAAATTTGTAATTCTATTCTTCTTTAGAGCTGAATAGTATTCTATTTTATAAATTACAAGTGAAATAAAGACTTACCAGGAAAATGAAAATGGCAGAATTTGGTATTAGTTAACATACTTTGCAATCAAATGAAAATAACCGGCTAAAGACTAAATAAGGATAAAATATTTATAGATTTTTATTTCCTTAATTTCATGTTTTCCATACAGTAAAAATCTGTATGGGAGTTTATAAAAATAGTATACTTTTGAAAATGAAATACAAAGGAAGGAAGAGAAATTTAACACAATTTGGAGTAAAAAAAATGCTATCACATAGTGAATAAAATCACAGAAAGTAATGACAAAATGGTATTAATATTACTGAAGATTGACATAAAATTTTATATAATTAACCGTACATTTTTTCAGTTAACTTACTTAAGTGACATAAGCATGTACTGGTTTATTGGTAATTCATATAGACAGATCATAGATATCCGATGTTATTCAGCCTTGGGAGCCAGGGTCTCTCTACTTAGTCCTGGCTCACCTTGAAATTGCTGAGATGTGTTAAAGGTGAAGACCACCACACCTGACTTTGATAACTTCTTATTTAAGAAGAGACAGGGGAGCTATGGGGGAGTAATTTTAGGAACTCACTAGTTATTTTACAATGTATATCTGAGGGAGATTCCAGAAACAATGTGTATCCCGACAGTAATCACTTGGGAAATTATATTTTGAAGAAGTTACTAAAACAGTTAAAATTGGTAACAAGAAAATATACATGTTTCAAATTACGAGATAATAAAAAAGTAACACAGGAGCAAAATAGTCAAGGGAAGAAGGAAATGGATCCTTAAAAGTAACACCACTATGTAACTTGCCTGATACAAATGAGGACATTCTAAAGAGATTCCTGGGTCTATCAATCTGAGCATCAGAGAGTTGAAACAAATGACTCTCCCCAACCACCAAAAAGGGGGGTATTCCCAACAGAAATCCCATGCTGGTAAAAGGAAAAGGGGTGCCAGCCATAGGGACAACAGTTCTCCTAGAAATAAATTTCAAACAGTTGTAATAGTTTGTCAGGAGTCCAGACAATGATGGTTCAAAGGTGTGTGGGACCACATAAAGCATGAAACGTTCTCTAGATTAAGTCATATAATAAGCCATGTAAAAATGCTTTTCAGCTTCAAATTATAATAATCAAGGAAGTAAAAAATCCAACCTACAGAGTGAGACAACACGATTTCAAACCATGAATTTTATAAGGGGGTTTTAGGAAAGATATTTAAAGAACACTTACAATCTCATAATTAAAGGACAAATAAACATGATTTAGGTATTTCTCCAAAGCAAACAAACAAATAGAAGTTGCTAAATGTAGCTCATCTTTATGGAAATAAAAGTAATGACGACACTGACTTAGCATGTCATGTTGACTAGAAAGGCAATAACGACAGCAGTCACAGTAATAGAGAAAGTGACAAATACTACCAAAAATGTTGGAAAATCAAAGTTGGTGTGCACTGCTTGCTAGTGGAGATACATACAGGTACCTGTGACTTGGCAAAATATAGTGGGCACTTAAAGCTAGTCATGCAAACACCCTATCACAGTTCACAATCAGGCGTTATACATATTAGCTACTTCATGCTTAGATACATATGCAGGAATAGAAATATATAGTCAAATAAAAACCCAAATGCAAATGTGCATAGCAGCATAATTAATATTATCCTTGAGTAGAAAAAAAAACAATATGTTTATAAAATGAACAGATAAGCATAGCGAAGTATGTCTGTATAAAGCTTATGCATTCCTGCTATAAATGGCTGAACCTTGAAAGTTCAATACTGAGAGCCAGTCATATTTTGTATGATTAAATTTACATAAAATGTTCAAACTTGGCCAATTCGTAGAGATCAAAAGGTGGATTCAATTCATAGACGCTGCAGAGATAGGAGAATATGGAGAGACTGTTAGGGCTGTAGGGGTTTGCCTTTAAGGAAATAGCACTATCCTGGAATTGAATAGCATTGATAGTTGTCCAACTCTGTAAATACACCAAGATCAATCAAATTCTATACTTTATATGGATAGGCATTTTGCTACATAAATTATATCTCAATGACTATGCTCTTTAAAACACAAAAATAATGTTTCCCTACTACCATATTCTTCTCTTATTCTATATTAATCTCATTTGTTTTTTGTTTCCAAATTGCATTTGAATAACCCTGTTGTCTGCCATTACCTTGAGAGACAGTTGTGATCTAAAACCTATTTGACTATGCAGTGTGTGTGTGTGTGTGTGTGTGTGTGTGTGTGTGTGTGTGTGTGTATTGCATCCCATACACTGTGCTAAACATATGACATGGAATAGCTTCCTTAATCTAGACAACTGATAAGAAGATACAGTGAGAAACTGTAGTGGTATATGTTACTATGGATACTGCAGGTGGCAGTGGATTAAAGCTAGTGAATATTGATCCCCCACACACACACACACACACACACACACACACACACACACACACACACACACACACACATTGGACTCATTCTTACTCTCCAACTCAGTCCTAAATATCCAGAAAATATTTGAGTACCAGAAACATCTAGTAAATACACAAAGTAGAATATTTATTTTAAATGGATCAGAGAGTCACAAGCACCCCAGCCTTACTTAGACCTTAGTAAGACTCCAGGCAACTCTAGCCCAAATCCCACAAAACGATGTTCTTTACTACTTCCAAATTGTTCAGAAGGTAAGAACTACCATGTTGCTAATTGGTTGTTTGTTGCATAAGTGCAGTGTACAAAAAACAACTTTCCACACCCGAGTGCAGGGGATACCACTTAAAGCCATCTCTGAACCATGTCTTAGAGAAGAACAGTTCACTTTCATCTGGCCTGGTTTCACTTCTTTCCACTCTATTTTTTCTCCATGTCAGTGCCCACCTATTTCTTGCTACACCACCTTGTCCTTAGGAGAAAGCAGCTGAGCTTCCTTTTTTGCCAGAAACATGAAAGCCCAGGCTTCGGAAAGTTGTATTCTCTTAACCATTCATTCATTCATTCATTCATTCATCCATCCATCCATCCATCCTTCCATCCATCCATCCTTCCATCCATCCATCCATTCATAGATTCAAAGAAAAGTTTTTACAAAACACTAATTAGAGGACAATGTATATGCTAAGGACCAAGGATAGAATGGTGACTAAAACAGTTCTTTGCCATTCCCAAGGAACTAGAGAGCCACGTGGACCAGCACTCTGGTCCCATATTAAATGCTATGTGTATAAGTTTCCTGCTCATAAGCTCACCAACCATTTTGCCTTACCTTCCTTCAGAAACAGTGTAAACCAAACTGAGGACTTAAAGAGTAAGCTTTCCAGAAACTACTAGAAAATAAACAGAATGAACACGGCCAGTTTAGTTAGAAGTTCTAGTTTCTTAGGCCCAAGCCCAACTCTGTTGTTTATTGGTTAGCTAAGTCACTTAATTTCTCTGCCTATTTTTTCCTCATCTGGAAATGGAATGAAAATATTTGTCAGAGGAATGTTGGAGTTAGCAGCATCTGAAATTATTTGTTTCAACATTCCGTACTTATTTTGCGCACTATATATGCAATGTAGAAACCTTATAATAGTAGGGAATCGTATCTGTCTCTTTTGCCACTGTACCCTCAGCTCAATGGTACCTGGCTTATTTATGTACCAAATAAAATTTCATTAATGGATTGGATTGATATAAATGTTCAAATACTTTTAAATTTCTGAAATGCTATAAGTTGTTGTTGCCAATTCAAGTTTCTAATGAAAGCCCTTGTTTTCTAAGTACAAGAACACAGTCTGATACCTTGGAAGGAATTCAAATTGTAATGCTGTTTCTTTCCACTCTACTGTGGAGAGGGCATTTATCCTCCCTATGACCCTTCTTTTGACTCATCTCTTTGCCTTATCAGGCAGTTGGTTGTACAGACCCCATGACTAGACTTTATGTACTTGCACTGCCTTACAAGTATGGCTTTTATAAAATGAGAAAACCGAGGGTCAGAAAACAAGGTGACTGGTCACACACGTTTGCGACAGAATTCCTAATGTCTTATAATTTTCAATCTGTACAGCAGATTCCACAGCAGAAACAGAGGTGAGTAGACACTGCCCATAAAGGAAAAGCAGACTCTTTGCAGCTGCAGTTTGTCTCCTTATCACTGTGGCTGATGAAATACTAAGGTAGCATGCCAGAGGCCACATGATGGCTTTGCAGAATGGAAAGTGCTTGTTCATCAAGTTAAATGGCTTGTTTTTGTTTATTTGAAAACGACGGTTCACCAACTCCATACCGCCTCACTAGTACCCAGTTCCACAAAAGGCCAAGTATGTCCTTTTTCAGGTTTTATCCTAGATTACATTCTATTCAGCTTTGTGATTCACAAAGAGAGATGGTTACTTCAAGATCACAGAAAGTAATTCCTCTTGACTTCTACCAACTAAAGAAAAAGAAAGAATCTGAGAGATATGATTTAGCTATGAGTGGGAACTTCATGGCCAAGACGAAGACTGAATGGATATTGTGTAATCTTCGGTGTTTTGTGGAAATGAGACATTTTCATTTGTCTGCTATATTTTGAGAGAATAGCAATTTAGGTCTCAGAAGTTGTTCACTGTCTGCCTTAGTCTTCACATTTAGATGCGCATTGAGGGATAGCATGGCTATTTCTAAATAAGCACTTTTTTGTTCCTTGAGAGTCATAATAGGTGAAAGAAAAGAAGCGCATTTGGCCAAATGCTTGGTGGAAAGCAGATACTTGGGTAGGTTACGTGATCAGGAGATACTTGCTCTTTGGAAGAATTTTACTGCACAATTGAGGACACAAGCATGCTGTTTCTGAGGTTATAATATCAGAGAGGGCTTCCTGGAGTCATTGCTGGCCTCTTCTGCTGAAACCTACATAATGATGTAATGTTAAGAAAGAGACAGTTGGTCCAAGGCAAGGTGGAGAGTTTGTGTTCCAGATAGGGTCAGTGCAAGTAAGAAATGGCAAAGGTTAGATTAGGAACTGCAGCAGCTTTGGACCACTAGCAGACTATATGAAAGAGGTTGCAGAAGGAGTGAACTTAAGAAGTAGAAATAAGCCTTGAATGGCCAGTGAGTACTTTGAATTTATATTTTATTTGCCATGTGGTTTTCAACTAGGCATTTCATAGAATTACAAACACTCAGATTTGACCTGTAACTCTAGACTGAGAAGACACTAGGTTCAGTAATGATCTTACTAATAAGCTCCTCTTGTGATTCTAATGTGTCAATGAGTTAGAAGCACTTGAGTGAGTCATACGTTGTTGAGAGCTGTCAGAGAGGAGACTTATAGAAGTAGATTTTTTGCTAGAATGCCACTGCTGTCCTCTGTGAAGATCAGACAAGAATCAGAAGGAATTGAATAAGGCAGTTACAGTTATTTTGAAGACAAAACTACATGTGTGTGGTGACTATTTAGGCTGTAAAATTAACAGATATTAGTCACTGATCGGCTGATAGGAACGGTGGTGGCAGGTGGGATGCACTGAGGAAGTGTAGTACATTAAGTCCAAAATGACTCAAAGTTTCTGTGTTGAGTCACCCCAGAATCTGTCACACACTATGAGAGACTGTAGCCTAATGGTTACCTCTGGAGTCAGAAAGGACTTTAGTTCAAAGTGTAGGGCAATCATTTACTGCTTATGTGTCTTGAGCCGAACCATTTAGGTGCTGTAGCCCCAATATTTACTTCTATAAAATGATAATGATGATATATACCTCACTGAATTGTTCTAAAAATCAAATGAGGTTAAACTGTAAAGTCTTCCAGCTGGGTAGTACAGGCACCTAATAAATGCTAGGTGTTACTACTATACTATTTATTATAATAAATATATCCTGGAGTCAAATGGATTTTTAACCATTGTCAATAAGCTCTCTTCCCACAATAATAAGTCTATTACTTGGAGGAACAGGATTTCTCCAGTTTCCAGTTAATAGCTGTCCTTGTGTTGGAGTTTAAGAGATCAAAGTAAGTTCTGTTCTGTTGTGGGTCAGAGATACAATAGATCTATTTTTCTAGCTCCTGGGCCTTCTTTGAGCCAACTTGAAGTGTCTAACCTTGGCTTCCTGGTTTCAGATCGAGATTCAAATCTAATCTCATGTTTCACTGTTACCAAATTGGGTTTGTTCGCATTGTCTTCTTTTAAGTTTCAGTGGTATAGAGACACTTGCCTAAAAAAAAAATCACATTTCTTATACCAAAGTGTATGTGTTTTCCCAGCCTCAGACAATGTCACGAAGAGTCTTTAAAAGTAGAATGTTTTCCCAGTGTTTTCAACTGGCTGTTACTTTTCAACATTAAGTAGCAGTATCCAGCATAGCAGGCAGTTGACTATACTGTACAGCTCACTATACAGCATGAGATTCTCTAATTTCAAGGGGAAGTTGGAGTAAGGTGGTGAAACAGGTAAAAGTAACCACTTTGGGGTTGGTATGCCAGGTCCTTTCCCATGTAATGTCTGATTTACTTGTTGCAGTAACCTTCTGAGCTTGGAATAGTATGCTTCTCATTTTATAGTTAAAGAAACTGATTATACGACTAGCGATGAGCAACACTGGCTTTCAGCTCAGAACTCTCTGTTCCTTAGAGTCTTTGCTTTTTCTCTCCATCAGCCCTACTCCAACCTACTCGAATATGTGTTTCATTTGAGCTACCTTTGCCATCGGTGAATGCCGGGTCTGTGGACATTTACTGGCATTCAGAGCAAATGTTACAGGCTAGACTGAAGAGAAGGATCAAGGACATATGTACCTTTGGATCCTTATATTTTGTGTTTGATTCATACTAAAGAACTCAATAATATTAGAGAAATTTCAGCAAGCTGGTAGTCCCATACTGAGTGGCTGGCATCTGCCTTGGTAGCACTTGTCTTGCTTGTTGCTTTTAACATGTCTTAAAGTTTTCTGGGATCTAAATGAGTGGCTGTATTATGTAGGTTATTATATAGGTTCCATGTATCTCTTTCACATAGAAGCTAAATAAGACTGAGTGTCTTACTCTGCAACAGAACCCGAGCCTAGGAATTATAATAGCCAAATTAGAAGGTCAGACCTGTTTATTCTCATCAACTCTCTGTCCCTCTTGGGGCACAAATTTTTACAATGAATGTGGAAGGAGGTGAACAAGGCCAATACCAGATATTTCTGGACAATAAAGCATTTGGGTAACTGGGAAAAACACCAAACCTCACTGAAGTTATATTCCGAAATCAGAATAAAGGCATTGATTAATTTAAGGAAGCTCCTATATGAGTTTAATGTGTGGCTGAGAGCAAGAAACATTGGACCAAAAGATTTTTAGTTACCATCCAATTGTGATAGTTTATAGGACACAGTGATATATAGTAAAATGAAAAGAATGTGGGATTTGAAGGAAAGTCTTGGGGGTTTTGATACTATAATAAAATACCACAACTAAAAGCAACTTGGAGATGAAAAAACAATTATTTAGGAAACACTTCCAGGAAAGAGTCCATCACTGAGGGAAGTCAGGGTAGGAACTAAAGTATGGCAGGAACTTAGAGGCAGGAACTGAAGCACAAGCCACGATAAAGGACCAGTTGCTGTTTTTTTTCCCTAGGGTATGCTCAGCCTGCATTCTTATGTACCCCAGGACCACCTGGCAAGGGGTAGCACCACCCGCAATCATCTGGCCATTCTCTAATCAGTCATTAAGTTAAGATAATGTCCCATAGTCTTGTCTCCAATTCAATATTACAGAAGCATTTCCATCAGTGGTTTCCTCTTCTCAAATAACTTCAGTCTATGTAAAGTTGATATTAAAGCTAGCCAGCACAAAGACAGTGAAATTGTTCTGCCACATACTGGTTGTGTGATTTTGAAGACATTACCAAATGATCTGGGACCTCTGGATCCCTCATTTTTGAAACAGACATATCCTATGTACACTATAGTAATAATTGTGAGAATTAATTAGTACTTAGCAAGCCCTTAGTAGATAGTCTTCTTATAGTCTTTGTAATAGCAAATTAAAATCAGAGATGTGAGAAGAATTGCAGTCCAGGAA
This sequence comes from Rattus rattus, assembly GCF_011064425.1. NCBI lineage: Eukaryota > Metazoa > Chordata > Mammalia > Rodentia > Muridae > Rattus > Rattus rattus. The sequence continues at coordinate 56,226,347 of NC_046172.1, forward strand.
TATTTAACATGTAAGCTGAAATGAGGTGCTTTTTAAAAATATTAATTGCTTGCTTGCTTTGTGTTTCCTGTTCATTGGCAATGCATTCCGGAAACAGAATATGGAAAGAGATCTTGCCTCTAAGACTTGATGACACTGCAGGAAACAATCTGGTTAGTTCTTCCATGGCTGATTGGCTATGATGGCTTGAAAACCGTTGGGGAAAAATTGGCTCAATGAAGATAGCAGATGTGGTTTGGGAAATGCAAGGATATGACTATAATAAGCATTCATCTGTTCAGCTCCATTTCTAAGAGTAATAACAGGAGAAAAGGATAGATCTGTCAAGTCCGCAAGACATTGATATAAAGTCTTGCTGTCACCATTTCATCTATCTTGGTATGTTTTTCAGTGCTATAAGGTTTAGGAAAATGGATATAAGCACAGAGACTATATCTGAAGCATAGTAGCAGGGAATGTTTTTATTCACCTTTGTATACTGTTTAAGGCAGTATATATTGTTCATGGTAAAGGCTTCATTGCAGTTTAGGAACATAGATACTGCCATCTGATCTCTAGATTCAACAGTAAAATGACTAACGCCATAAGTAATAAGACTTATAACATAGGAAGCACACCCCTCAGACCCAACCTGGCTCTTTTCACAGCATTTCTCTTGCAATGGTTTGCACTTTTGTAACCCTAACTGAGATTAGGAAACCCCCCTGAGACTAAGTCCAGTGCATTTACTGTCTCTGCATACCCAGCATTTAGCAGAGTTGTCCTATATAATGTTACTTACTAAATACAAAAAAAAAATAGATGAATGTATGAATAAAGAATATTATTGGCTCTTTTCTTTAATGATATAGTGTATATATACGAATGAGTTTTATATTATGTACAATACAGTATAATTTGGAAGAATGGGACATGAAGGATGATGGAATGAGAACATTTACATATCCACCCTTTCATAAAAACAAACAAAAAGTAATAAACAAAAGCTATGAGACTCAACCCTTCCAGAACTCTAGAAATGAAACAAAGATAATATAAAGAACACTTATTCAAAAAGTTATGTTGCTGTGATGGAAACAATTAGACATCAGTAATAGAGGAAAAGTGGGAAATTCCCAAATAAATAAGAATAAACAACAAACTCTTGAATAAATGTGGAATCAAAGGAGCACGCACAGGTGAGATGAGATACTCTAAGACAGATGAAACTGAAATTGTGTTGCACCGAAACCTAGATGAAAAATGAAAGTACAGGTTACTTTAGAAAACAAGCTTGATAATACATATTTGACATTGTAATAGTGCATGCCAGAAAGATGTACTAAAGAGGAAAGGCGGGGGAATCATGTGTTCCTGGCTTGGCCTACTCCTTGGGCTGGCACTGTAGCTCAGCAGTAGAGCACTTGTCTAGCATGTCTGCGGCCCTGGGAGAAGTACTGGATTTTAATTGAAATTTCAAATTTATTTAGTCATTTTACATGAATATGCATTTTGTCTGCAGGTATGACATATATGCATACCTGGTGTCCAAAGAAATCCAAAATGGACATCAGATCCCCTGGGACTAGAATTACAGATGCAGGTGCTAGGACCCAAACCTTGGTCCTCTGAGAGAGCCCCCGTGCTCTTAATAGCAGACCCATCTCTCTAACCCCATAATTTAGATTTAAAAACATCAAGAACAAAATACTAGCAAATTGAGTCAACTGGTAGGTAAAAAAATATTGCAAATAATGACAAAAGAACTCTATTGATCTGATGTACCATATTGAAAATAAAAGATAGGACCATAGGGACTTAATTCGATGGAGGGGTCCTTACTTAGCACGTGAAGGACCCAAGGATTAACTTCCAATATTGACAACAAAACAAACAAAAATAATAAAAGATAACAATACCAGAATTATGTCTACAGATACAGAAAAAAATTAGCTAAAGTTCAATACCAATTTTTGATTAAACAGTCCAAAAACTAGTTATATAACTTTCTTTTTTCAATTAATTTTTATTGGATGTTTTATTTATTTACATTTCAAATGTTTCTCCCTTTTCTGGTTTCCCCTTTGCAAACACCCTATCCCACACCTTCCCTCTGCTTCTATGAGGGTGATCCTCAACCACCCCTACCCACTTATTCCTCACCACCCTGGCATTCCCCTACACTGGGGCATTGAGCCTTCATAGGACCAAGCCTCTTTCTCCCCATTGATGCAAGATAAAAGATTGTCGTTCTCTGCTACATATGTAGCTGGAGCCATGGGTAGCTCTATTTGTACTTTTTGGTTGGTGGTTTAGTCCTTGGGAGCTCTGGGAGGTCTGGTTGGTTGATATTGTTGTTCTTCCTATGGGGTTGCAAACTCCTTCAGCTCCTTCAGTCCTTTCCCTAACTTCTCCATTGGGGTCCCCGTGCTCAGTCCAATGGTTGGTTGCAAGCAATATTCTTAACGTGATGGATATCTTATTAGAACTGCAAATCTAAATCATACTTAATAATCAGAGGTTGAAATCTTCTGATATAAATCAGAAACAATGCAAAGATCACTGTCCTCACCAATTGTATTCGCCACTCTATTAGAGATTCTAACCACAGAAATTAGGTAAGTAAAACAAGTAAAAAGCACCAAGATTAAAAAGAAAGAAATAAATTATCTTTAATCGCAGACAATATGAACTTAAAGAGGCTAGTTTTAAGAAACCCACATTGAACTCTTGGAAGTAACCTAACAAGTTCAGTCAGGCTGCAGAATTAAAAAGACGGATAATAAACCAAACTACATTTGTATTTGGAAAAAGAATAATTTGGATTTTTTAAAAAAAAACACGATTTCTATCATCCAAATAGCAGAAAATATAAATGAATTTAGCAAAAGAAGTATGAGGCTGACCCACTGAAAAATCACAAAGCATCATAGAAAGTAATTTCAAATAGAAAAAAAAAACAGAAATAAACAAGAACACCATCCCAGGTTCATGTATCAAAATATTTAGCATTGTTAACGGTATCAAGAAGTCTTAAAGAATGAAGGAATGTTATAGCAAAGTAAGAACTTAGGAATGAGGAGAAAAAGAATTTTAAAAGCATGATTAACATAATCAAAACAAAACATATGCAGGTATGTAATATCACAGTGAAACTATTCCCTTGCACAATGTATATTAATGATAATTTTAAAATCTTAGCTGCTTTCTTAGCAGAAGTTGAAAATTGGCCCTGAAGTTCTTATTGAAATATAAGGATCCTAGAATGGACAAAACAATCTTCAGATTAAAAAATAAAGAAAATCCAAAAGTATGACTAAAAACTCTTACCCCAAAGTTTAAAATGAATGTTTAAGAAAAAAATTAAGAAAAATGAGATGGAGAAAATTGAGATAAGTGGTTGGCAAGATCTCTGACTCTCTGTCTTTCTGTCTCGCTCTCTCTTCTCTCTTCTCTCTTCTCTCTTCTCTCTTCTCTCTTCTCTCTTCTCTCTCCACCCACGTGTTAGCTTCTTAATATTGTTTGAGTTTTTATGTATATGCAGCAACTAATTAAAAGGTAAAAAAATGTCAAAGGGAGTATCATATGACATGAGATGGTCACATATATAAGAACACTATTAAGAATCTGAAAATAAATGTTTACATTTATGGTTAATTGATTTTTAACAGTGTTTGCTCAAACTTTGGTGGTTGAAGGAGTCTAACACTGGTTTGACTAACTATAAAGCCATGATGAAAGTTGGACACATGGCCCTTAGGACTTGGCTGTTTCTCTCTGGCGCTAATAAGGAAACATTATTGGACCTAATAAGGAAAATTCCTGAGACTTTTGCATTTTACCATGGTTCCAAAATCATTGGGGGGCTTGCTAAATTAAGGCAACTTTCAAAGCATCTCAGTACATTGGCAACAAGAATATTTGTGGGCAAGAATGGAGAGAAGCAAAAAGAAGAGAGAAAGGGAAGGAGGGTGGAGGGGAGGGGAGAGGGGAGAGGGAGAGGGAAGGAGAGGAGAAAGGGGAGAGGGGGGAGGGGGGGAGAGGGGAGGGGGGAGGGAGGGGGGAGAGGGGAGAAGGGGGGAGAGGGGAGGGGAGAGGGAGGGAGAGGGAGGGGAGGGAGAGGAGAGGGGGTGGAGAGGGAGGAGAGGGAGGGAGGGAGAGGGAGAGAGGGAGGGGAGACACCTGAGGTTGACCTGGTATTTTCAGGCTGACAGCTTTTGGCACTTAGCTGTGCATCTTTAAGTAGGCAATGTAAACTTGTAAACTTGGGGAGTTGGAGGAAGCATGACGCACTTGTTCTCAAAGCAAACTTTTGTGCTTGCATATAGAGTGTTAGGAAGATGATATTAAAACTTTTCAAGTTCTTATTTAATTCTTTATAATTATAGTCATAATAATAAAGAATATATGCCCAATGATAAAATGAATGAATACTCATGTGCTCTCATTAACGAGCCCACAGTGTTATTAACACCATTACACTAAGCCTGCTAGGATTCAGGGTCTGTGAGGGCATGAAACTTTGGTCAGCGTTGTTCATTGCCCTATCTTCCAAAGCCTAAAATGCTACCTGACATGTGGTCAGTGTGTCATGATATTTCTTTCATCCTCAGATCAGCACCCCCAGCAATACCTCAGAGCTTACCATTGTACTAAATTTGGGACCTATTATTCTCTTCGATTTTAATAACTTTTCACATATCCTCCTTAACAATATTGTTGCTTTTTTGAAAATTCATACAACAAAATTAAATGCATCCTCTAATGAACTAGACCTGTTACACATTAGTACATAAGATTTACCTATGAGGTTTCAGTCAATCCTTGACATTGTTGGATTGTATTTTTTGTAAATATACCAAAAATTCATTTCTCTTTTCTCTATCAATAGATGTTTATTTCTCCTTCTATGAATAAAATATGAGGCTTCCTGGTCATACATGTGCAAAGTTTCATGAATATGAATCTGGAAACAAACTGCAGCCAAATTTTATTTTCATCTCAAAAGTTTAGCCCACAGGTCAGAAATACAGCATGCTTTTATTCACATGAAGAGAGAGTTAGGAGTGCTGCTGTCCAAAATATTTTGAGAACTGAGTAGAATAAAAAGGAGAAGGGGAAAAGGAGAGGAAAAACCGAGTCTAGTGAAACCTGTGGTTACTTGGGCCTTTAATCAAAGTGAGATCTAGCTCATAAAGATTCTAAAATCGTCTTCATTAGTTTTGTTCTCTACTATTTTCTTTTACTAGTTTTTAAGATATTGTTTTAAAGTATATGTCTCCTCAACAAGATGGTGATTGTCTTAACATTCTCTTAGGTATACATTTGACTAGATTATTTAAATTACTATAACTGTGGTTTAAATTTCGAGGTGGATAAAACTGTATATTTCTTTAACTTTGTAATGATAATACAATACCTACACTCCTAACAAAGTTGAAGTGTGCAATATTATATTTACTGTAGATAGAATTTGCATCACACAGTTTGCAAATTTACCTCATTGAGAGCAACTCTTTTCTTAGTCTTCTTAAAAAGAATAATTTACTTATCTACTTTCTGTATTTTTCCACCTTGTTAGCTCGACATGTAATTTCTACCTAAAAATGTTATTAGTGTTGCCACTTACCTGTATGGACACTTGTACCTTTTAAAAATACTCCTATTGTTCATCTGCTTTCATATATGAAGCAGTCCAAAGTTATATTCTTTCCCGTGTTATTTTACTTTTCTTGCCTCTTGAGTTTCTGCTGTAGTAGATAGTGAGCTGCAAAAAGGAAAGAACACACACTAATTTTCTTCTACTGCTTCTTTCTGGACTGAAAATGGAGGCACAGTATTTACTCAAGTGAATGATTTTAATCAAAATACTGACTGATGTTCTTTGCACTTGGCTGACTTGTGTATTTAAAATGGACTCCTTTCCTTTGAAACATGTAGTTCTGCTAGCCTTCATTCTGTTTAATTTTTAGTTATGACATGAAATGAAGGTTTTTGAAAGAGACTAGGGATCACCATTTTACTGAATTTTCATATTTATAGAACTGATATTTGAAATTCCTTTTTCTGTTTTTGCACTCAGGTTTTGAAGAAAGGTGGGTATTCCTGTCTAGAAGACATAGAAAATATAGCCTAAGTTTAATTTGCTTGTGCCTTGCCAGAGATATTCATTTGGGGTGGCAGGGAAAAGAACATTGAATACTTTTCTAGTTTCTGGGGACTATACTAAGCCTGAAAACAAAGAGCCTTTAGCAAAAATCAGAGGTGAACACTTTAAAGATATTAGGAAAAGGAAACCGTAATAAATGTAGAATCAGGTGAAATGTAGCTTCAGTAGGAAACACTTTAACCCTCTCCTTCTTTATTCTTCCTCATTTCTGGTATAATATTAGTGCAGAAAAACAATCTTGCTTGCTGCTTGTTATGACTTATGATAAACCACTACAAGGCCAAAAGCAACTCTAGTTCTGGCTTCCTATTTTTCTTCCTTCTTTGGTAGAAACAGAGAAATCATATAAAAAGTTGTGGTCCCATGGCTTTAGAGTGTGGACAATTAAGTCATCTTTGAGGCAGATTACCATAAGAGGTCACTTAAATTTTTACTTTTGACATAGGACATGGGACAGAGACAAAATTTGATATTTGGTTGACAAGAAGCATAATCTATTCAGACAAATGAATTAATTCCTAAAAGAGATGGAGAACTAACAAACAGTAAGGAGTTTAGAATTGCTTTTTCTATCGCTTTTCTTTCGTATCTACCTGAAAATTATAGGTACAGATCTTGGAGTTAAGCACTTAGACTAGGTGACTTTTAAATCATGATCCTCATCCAGGAAACCTAGAAGTCTTGTGAAGGTTTTGACAACATCCCTCAAACTATTCAATACTGATATGTATCATTTCTCAGGAAAAGTGTATGGTACAAGGATTCTGTCACATTTTTGTTGCAGAACAGGGAAAGGGACAAGCCCATGTGATACAGAGAGGCTCAAGAAGAAAGCAAAGGAATTTATACAAACATACAATAAAAACTGGTATGATAATGCTAATTTATCCTTTACTTGTATATTAGTATCAAGAGTAACTCATACATTTGATTTATGTTGTCACAGCAATAACTCAGTACTGCCTGTGACAATATTGCTGTTTTACAGGTAAGACTTCAGGCTCTGACAGCTAAAATATATAAAATTCTTCTGGTATTTGATATGGGTTGATCATAGGCCTCTCTTTGGAAGAAGTAAGTTAAGTTCATAGAGTTAAGTTCAAGTCATTTAATGACTGTATATATTGTCATTGCTGCATCACATTAAGTTGCTATCTTTACCTCAGGTTGCCAGCTATCTTCCTTCTCTTACAAATGCAGAGCCCATGAGATTGGCTACTCCCTCAGAACTTGTTTAATTCCTTGACAGGGTTCAAAGTGTCCTGCCAGTACCATGGGAACCCTTACCAAAAAAAAATGTTCAGAGAAGGTCTCAAAAGAGTACAACTTCACACTGATTCACCTGAGCAATACATAGCACAGTCACTCATAGGTACAGTCTCTCAGAAGACCATTGAATTCTGGTCAATTTCTGCCACCCACTGACATGTGCTGCTTTGTTTTGTGTGTGTGTATGTGTGTGTCTTTTCAGTTTGGACAGTACCAGGGACCACGTTTTACCCATCGACTATTACTTCCCACCCCAGAAGACCTGCCTGATCTGTGGAGATGAAGCTTCTGGCTGTCACTACGGAGCTCTCACTTGTGGCAGCTGCAAGGTCTTCTTCAAAAGAGCTGCGGAAGGTAAAAAGTCTTACCTACTTCCTGATATTTTCCCCTTTTCTTTTGAGAAGGACAGTGACCTTCAGGGGGTGTCTGATCATCCCAGAGACTGAGTCATAAGCAAGGGCCCTCTCATGGTACATGTAAGGTCAAAGAAGCACATGGTGGTATTTGCTAGGCTCTGTTGGCTGCCCTGGTTGTACAAGCAATGAAGGTGATGTAGGTGGTCCCAGGTGGTGCTTGGTGCTTGGTGGCTCCTTGGAATGAAAGCAAATTAATGATTTGAAAAATTAAATTTCCTTCCTGCTTGTTTTCAACTCTGCTTCCCAGTGAGGGAAGAAAAAAATTGTCCTTACTAGAGAGGTTAGAAGTGGAGAAACCCCAACTGACCCTGCAGACTGTTTTTTGTAGTGAATATGAGACTGTTCCTTAGCAAAAGCTTCCTGGCCTTCCCCCCAGAAAAGAAGTATTCTCACTGTTCAGCAGACCATCAGTGTCTGCACCTGCTCCCTCCTGCTCGTTGCCTCTTTGGGACCTTTCTTTGCAATAAGGACTCCAAGCTAGGTAAGAACTCAGCGAGAAGCATCAGAGGACTGCCTTCAGGGCATGACAGTTGGTTCAGAATCCCAACATAACTTGCATTTTGTATCCAGCTAAATGGGATGAAGCCTTTACTTGTTATCTGCACTAATTATGATGTTTCTAGCCTACATCATCTAGCAGAAATTCCCACTGCAGGCCTTTAAAGTAGTCTAGTGAACCCTCCCTTCTTAATCATGGGGTGGTGGTGATGGGGCTTAAACCTGTATTCATACACTCTAGTACCTTCCCTCAGTTTGGTACTCCATTCTCAGAGACACTGGAAAGCTGTCCCTATAAGGTTGACTGTGGCAACAGACTCAGTTTTAAATACTACTTCGCAACCCTGCCCTGGTCTCTGGCTTCCCACTAAGGGGGAGCTTCCTGCCAGTGAGGTTTTCCTTCTTCCTACCTGGTCAGGAAGAGTTTAAGTCAAAACCAAAACAGACAGCCCTTTCTCATGCAAAAGAAGCATCAGAAAAGAAATACATTTCCTGAAAACTATACTCAACACAACAGAAGCACCAGGGAATATTTGGCAACAAGAGAAAGGATATGAAGTGGGTACCCTTACACAGCTGTCCTTGATGACAGCCAATGTTAACAATGATTTTACTGTCAGCATTTTAGTAGGTGGGAGAAATACATTCAAAACACAAAGCTACCCTTTTCTTCCAGTTCCGCAAAGTATAAGGAGGCAACTGGCACTTGGTATTATTAAAAACTGAGCTACACGTTTCACCTTTACTCTCAAATGGCCCACTGTTGCTGCCCATAGTAGACTAGCATGACATCCAAAGCCCTAAGGCATAAGCCTAGACCTTTAGAAAAAGTCTTAAAGCAGTGCCTTCCTTTCTTAGCAGTGTTTATAAAAGAACTATCAGGGAAGGAAGTGAAAACCTGTTCGAAGGACTTCAGATCACTCCCCCCCCCCCCCCCCGCTGCTTCTCCAGAGAAACACCTTTACTTCCTAACAGCCTGTCGCAGGTGATCCTGCTCTCACAGCAGCAAGAGAAAAGCATTCTAAAGCTATTCCAAAGCAGCAGGTCACATTACAGTCATCCAGGAGGGAAGTGAGTTCCGGTGAGCAGATTAGGTCATGACCAGTGACACCTTCGGGAAGAATTTTCAGTCATACTAGCCTATCCTACATGGCAGTTTTCTGGAAAACTTAGATCTAAAGGAAAAAAGAAGGCAGAAGGGCCGCTACCAGGACTGCATGGCAGGATCTCTACCATCAGTAGATTCTATTTGGCAACAGGACAGACAAGGAATGGAGGCTACAGGGGATCATTCACTACTCAGAACACAGAAAAACAGCAAGGTCTCCACATGGTTCCGACCCTATAGTTATTTAAGTTCCTGAAACTCAGTAATACTTTATTTAAGAAATTCAAGATCTCCAAAGGATATTTATTTTGTTTTAAACATATAAGTTTATTTTACAGATTTTCCATAACACAAATTAAAGACAGTGCAATTGCTTAAAGACCATGGTTTGCACAGCAGAAGTTTATGCATGAGAAAACACCCTAACTGGAAGAATATGCTTCATGTGAACATTCAGACATGGAAAAAAACTAGCTACTTTATTTTGTTAATTTTTGTATTTATATAGTTGTACTTATAGCCACAATATAACACATGTGTACATATCACATATACATATAAATATACAAATATTTGTGTGTATACATATATAAATATAAACATATATACCTGTATACATACCTTCACATATGCACATATACACATATACATGTATATGAATCCATCTAGTATTAGTCATAAGGATATACATTTAAGAATAACCACTTAGGGACTGCAAAGCATGGTGGCACATGCCCTAATCCTAATACTTGTGAGACAGATTTTGAGGCCAGAATGATTTGCATAGTGAGTTCTAAAAGAGCCAGAGCAGCTATGTAGAGACTCTGTCTCAAAAATATCAAAAAGAAAAAGAAGAAACAAAAAGAATGACAACTTGAAGTTGGATAATCTCTCTCCCTGCTCTAACTCCTCCTGTATTTCTGCTAATCCTTTTCAAATTTATGACTTCTTCCTCTTGAATTATTATTGATATATAAAAACATACACATATATGCACATATGCATATATAAATGTGTGTATATATGTGTATGTATATATATGTATGTATATATGTACATATATACAACCTGTTGAGTTCAGTTAATGTTGCTTGTTTATATATGTGTTTACAGCTAACCTCCTGAAGTTGGACAACCTATCAGAAAACGTCTCAGAAAAAACAAAAATATCACTATTGTACCTTTGAGGAAATTTTTCTGTACTGGTCACTATTTTCATTCAGAGACTTTATAGCTGAGTAGCACTGCTGCTTGATAACCCTTGCTGGCTTGCATAGCTCCTTTGAATACTATGAGAGCTAGACCTCAAGGAAGAGGCTTTCAGGCCACTACCAACTCAACTCTTCTAAGTCCTAACAGGGATTTGCCTTCAAGGTCTGGGAGACAGCTAAGGGCAATGACAATAGCCTATATTATTTATTCAACTTTTCTGACTAATGATTCGGTTACTTTGAAATGTGGGCCCTAGGTTTCAATTCTCAGTCCTCTGAGAGATATAGAAAGGTATTTTAGGGGTATACAAAATAAAACAGAAAGGTATTATTATCACAACACTCAGGAAGCAGAAGTTAGTGTGTTTGCAATTTTGAGGCCAGCTATATCTACACAGCTTCATTTACACAGCTATATCTACACAGATCTATGCCAGCCAAGAATAACTAGTGAGGCCATATTTAAAACAGATGACGATGACGATGACAATGATGATGATGATGATGATGATGATGATGATAACAATAATAATAAACTTTTGCTGGTGTTTCTTCTCTTCCCTGTAAAAGGTAGATGATTTGGGTTTGCCTAGCATCACTTAACTCTACTGAAAAGCAGAGAAGACAATATTGTTACCCCAAAAGGCGCATATTGATTTTAAATATTTTAATATGTTTGTTTGAAAGTGTTGAAATTGGGTTCCACCTTAGAGAGAGTATAATTAAGTAAATATGTCTCTTCCCTCGTTCATTGTCAGTTAAATCAGCTCAGTATTTAACCGTTACTATCATATTATACACATTTGTCAAAGATCTCTGGCCTGGGCACAGGTACAAGAGCTAAAAGCCTGGCATGTCAGGCAAAAATTCATTTCTAGCTTTGGTGGCTCATAAAGCATGACATTTTAAAGCTGTCACTGGTAGGGGGCTCTATACAGAATTGATTGTAATCTGGCCAGGTTTTCTTGTTGGAAGGAAAGGCAGGGATAGCCCCACAGCTTCATGTAGCTGATAATACTGAGGGGTGAGTAAGATTTGGGCTGAGCAGAGAAGGTTCTGTATATTCTTGAAGGAAGAATAGGCCCTGGAGGTTAAGTCACTAATTTAGAAAAGAGTAAAAGGGTAGAGACCATGTGAGTATGAATGTGGGAATGAATATGTTTGGGAATGGCCAATGAGTTTGAAATAGGCAGAAGAGAAAATGTGTTTGTAGATGGATAAGGTAACTGGAAAGTGACAAGGAAGGGAATGTTGAATATTATCTGGAACCAGGAAATCAAAGAAAGGTGGTACTTTTATATTGGTTCAAAAAGACTTAGTTGCATAAACGGTTAAAAGAAATTTCTCCCGTTGGGCTTTTTCTATTTTGTAGAATAGATATATTTTTATAAATGTCCTTGCAGGGGCTGGAGAGATGGTTCAATTTATATGATAATGGATTTCTTTTGCCAAACACATGGGTTCAGTTGCCAACACACATATATAGTGGCCCACTACTCCTGTAACTCCAGCTCCAAGCTATCCAGAACCTTCTTCTGGACTTCCTGTTTACCCTGCACTCATCTATAACTTCTCTCCGCTCCCCACTTTTTACATACATATACATAAGTACAAATAAAACCAGGTTTTCAATAAATAAATGTCTCCCCAGCTTAGAATTTTGGGACAATTCTATAATTTATAAACATCACTATTTCAGCAAACACAGATGCATTTTATACCTGTATGTGCTTCGAGTTTGACTTTGTAGCAGATGGTAAATGCTAGACCTGTATCAATAAAAACTCAATCTTCAAACGGGGCCAGAAAGAGCTGAGAGTGCATGTGGAAAGGCTGGGTTAACATAGAGGACTGAGCATGGATGACTAACTTCCTTTCTTTTCCATTTGCTCATGTGGAAAATCAGGATATGATGCCCCATCTCTATTATCATGTTTTCAAAGAGGTTAATTAATTGTTATGCACATTATGTACTTGAAATTTTCTATTTTGGGACATTTTCTAGTAAAACATTTTGAGACTGCACATCCATTTGTTTTGTACACATGGTGCACTGTTTGGTACACATCATAAAATTGAAACTGTAGTTTACATTCTGAACTCAAAGAATTACACCATCCTCACTGATGTTTACAATAGGTCCCAATTTAGTTTCCTTGGCAAATTTTATATAAGTATGGCTTTGATTTTCTCTCCCACCCCAGGTTTTTGTGAGGGAAGAAATATAAGTGAACCTTTATTGAACTCGTTCTGTCCTTTAAATCCACTTTCCCACCTCAGCTCATGTGGAATTGAATGTTACCTCATTTGGAGTTTTACAACAAGTTTTTGGTGTATGATAGTCCACTTCACTCCCTGACTCTTTGAGTAATGTTTCCCAGGGGCAAATTAATTCAGCTAAAAACATCAGTTTGTAGATCCAACAAAGACTTGATCAGGTATTCTGGACCCAAGAGGTGACTGATTCTGGCTGCCTTTGTGAGTCCCTGAGATCATACTATAAAGCTCTGATTATCTTTTTATCTCTCTTTTTCTTAAATGTTATTGCCAGACTAGATTCTAGATGAGAAGCAGATAAACTTTTTCTATAAAAATACAGGTAATAAATATTTTAAGCCATGCAGGTAACCTGGCCTCAATCTCAGCTATTCAGCCTTGCCTTTGTAGACTGTCTAAAAACTAATGGGTGTAGCTGAGTTCCAATAAAATTTTATGGGCACTAAAATTTGAACTTCACTTAATTTTCACATGCCATTAAGTATTGTTTTTCTTTTGGTGTTGTAAACCCATAAAAAAAGAAAGAAATCTCAACTCTTACCCTCACAAAGACAGGTGATAGCCTAGATTTGGCCTGTGAGAGACGGTTTGTTGACTTTTGGTTCAGGTGGTCTATCTTGTACTTGCAAATGTGTATCATAAATTTTAGTCATCTCTAGCCTCTTGATACCTATATAACAATCTAGAGTACATCACTGTTACAAATGATTCCCAGTTGTCGAAGTTTTATAGAATACCTTGCATATTGGCTTCTTGTGCTTTATTATTAAACAGGAGAAAAATAAGTTTAGAAATTCTAGAAGGGAATTTTTCAATGAGCTGTTATACCATTCCATCTCAAGAGATCCATAAAGGAAAAAATTTAAATATTTTTAAATGTGTCTAAACTCTATAACCTTTCAGATAATTAAGATGTATATGATATAAATATATGATATCTATAATATACATTATGTATATGTATACATATAATATTTTGCAGTTTTGCAGTATGAATATACTAAATATTCCCCAAAGGTTACACGGAAAGGGCTTTGAGAAATATCTGGTACCAAATATTATGTTTAAATATCCTATCTCACAGAAGTAAAGCCTGAGTGGCCATGTGTGAGTTATGGATCTGTCATATATTACTCAGAATGCACTACTTTTACAAGTCTTCTAGCTTAATTTTGATTTTTTATTAATCAGATAAACTACAGGCTTATACAATAAATAATTTTGCTGTGGTACTTACCTTAATTGGTGCCTATTAAGTCTCTGTCAGTGTCAAATTCGTGACCCATACACAGAGTTTTCCACTGATATACTTTAGAGTAGCCTATGGCTGCCTAGTTCATTTTAAACAGTTAGTTATCAGCAAGGAAATACAAGGACAAAGAGTGGAGCAGGGACTGAAGAAAAGATCATCCAGAGACAGCCCCACCTAGGGATCCACCACATATGCAACCACCAAACCCAGTCACTATTGCTGATATCAAGAAGTGCTTGCTGACAGGAGGCAGATATGGGTGTCTCCTGAGAGGCTCTGCCAGAGCCCTACTGGTACAGATGAGGATGCTTGCAGCTAACCATTGGACAGAATGAGGGAACTCCAGTGGAGAGTTAGAGAAAGGACTGAAGGAGCTGAAGGGGTTTGCAACTCCATAGGAAGAACAACAATATCAACCAACCAGACCCCCCAGAGCTACCAGGGACCAAACCACCAACCAAAGAGTACACATGGAGGAAACCATGACACCAGCCAGGCGTTGAGGCTTTGAGTGGGTAGGTGTGGTGGGAGCATCCTCCCATAAGCAGGGGAGGGAAGGGGGGGGATGGGAGAGGGGAAGCAGATAACATTTGAAATGTAAATACTTAAAATATCCAAGAAAAATATCAATCAATAAATAAATAAAAGAAATTGCCATAGCACTTATACAATTAATAAATATCTGTAGTGTTTACATTAAATTTGCTTCTTGCAAGATTTCTTGTATCTATTACCTCTTTCTCTCATATCTAACTAATTTCTCAGTCCTTTGTCATAAGCCTTCGTGTGCTTACAGTATGCTGTAGACAGAAGCTTCTTAATCCCTCAGGAGACTCTCCTCCTTGTGATTGTCAAGTATCATATGGTTCTTTTTCATAGCTCCTTTCCACTGCAAGGTAAGAGTCTCTTCAGACATAGTAGTTATGTCTGTCTTCTTTGAGATCTAGTTCCATAACAAGAAACATAGATAACTGACCTCTGCAAGAAGTCATCATGACTACACAATAATGAATATGTGTGAGCATTTTGAAACCTGTTATTTGGGTGCCCGTGTTCCTTCTCTGTCCACTCTTAGAAATGTAACTGTTCTGAACCTACCAGAGAGAGGCATGAGCTTTGACAACTGAAAAGTCTTTGAAAAAAGAACTAAAGTTAAGGAATCGATAACCCGGGTGTGGTGCTGTCTCATGCCTGTGATCCCAGTTTTGTGGATGGCAGAGGCAGGAAGGTTGCTACAAGTTGAAGCTACCAAGGGTAGGTTATATTGTAAGTTACAGATTGTCCTAGCCTATATAACAAAATACTAACTAGAAAACTAAAAAGAGCAAACAAATCTTTTTGAAGGGGACAAGGAATAGGATTCTCATCCCTTTCGTTTTTATTTGTGTTGTGATTACTAATGCTCTCTAGTAAATTCCTGACACCTCCTGTCTAAAATACTATCTGGCTCTATGGAACACCTCATAAGAGCATACCTGGTTCTAAATGTACTCAGGCATTCAGTTAGTGTTTGCCAAATAGTTACTGCATATAAGTAAAAGGCTCAAAAACTCAAGCCACAAAGCCTGTTTTCCTCATTTGAAGATCTGAAATTTGAACTTTGGTCTGCCTGGACCTGAGTCAGCGTTCACTTTGACACACCAAACCTTCCCCACAGATATTTAAACATACTGCACTGATGAAAAGAGTAATGCCATGTCTAAAAGAACAATGAAAGCAGCAGTGAGAAGGACCAAGACAATCTACTAAAACCGAAGGAAGTGAGGAAAGACGAGAGTATTGTGGAGAGAAAACAAAGAGCCACCAAGTGGTACAGGCATCACAGGAGAGATTGCGTTCCTAAGAAAAGTGCCCCAAACCTGAAAGAGCTGGTGTATCATCAGCAACTCTCTTCATTAGAAGGAACGTGTGGGCCATCATCTTTCTACCATCTCATTACTCTTCAAAAGTCAGAGTTCTGCTGCTTCTGAAACCAAGCTAGGTAGATCTTAAGTCACTCTTATCATTCAACCACGAAACAGGAAGCGCAGTTTACCATCTGGGCTCATGTGAACTTTTAATCTTCAACACATAGCTAAAAGAAGAGCTCAGAGACAGGATGTATGTATGTAATAGACACATGGGTCCTTTGCCCTTTCCTCCCTGCTGTTGCAGAGGAACAAACTGCTGATTTTTCAATTGGGCTAGATAAAATAGAAATCCATTTTTCCTCATAATTTGTGTCATAAAACACACAACATTCTCTTTTAGGAAGCTAAAAAGAAAAAAGAAAAGAAAGAAAGAAAGAAAGAAAACAGGGTGAAAGTATTGATTCTTTTCTCAGACTTTTAATTTTTTTTTCTTCTTCCCTCTCCTGTTGGATATCTCATTGTGTGAATGAACTTAGTTTTAGTGTTATCTGGATGAGGAGACTGGAAACTGGGCACCTCTAACAGTTTCTTAAATTAGACAAGCACATTCCTACAGATCACCAGCAGGCTCAAGTTTGTTTGTTTGTCTGTTTGCTTTTTAAAAGAGGATTCTTAAGAGGTTTGTAGTGCTTAGAATCACAGCAATTTTAAGTGCTTTCCTAATAGATTTGAAGAAAGCAAACTTAGTAATATAAGCAATCTAGTCAAACTATTGGACTATGTGTGGATGACAAAATTAAGATCCACAAAGAGGAAGTGACTTTTTCTGGTTCATTTAGCATCTAATTAATGGCATCAATGTTTCCTGACTGAGATGCTCTCTTGTCTCACAGCTGCTCAGCAGAACCATGAAGACTGTTACCTTGGAATGCCTAGGAACCATGTGAGGCAGCCTCATAAGCATTCAGCACAAGACATTTGGTCCCTGTTAACACCCTCTGCCTCAACCACATTTTTATGTTTTTGTATCTATTCTTTGAGAATTTCATAAAGTAGGTTTTGTTTATATTCTTTCCCTCCCTCACTCCTCCCTGATCCTCCTCTATCTCTCTACCCACCCAAATTCATGGTCTTTTTCTTTCTCTTAAACAAAAAAAACTATGGGTTCAATATGTGTTGGCCAAATCCACATATTTGTAAAACGTTCTGTAACTGAAGGGCTTCTTACAAAGCAGAGAATGAGTTATAGTGATGGTCCGTGTTAAGAGGGCTTTGCAAGATAGGTCTTGAAGTGAGTGCCACTTTGTTCTAGATCAGTGTAGATATGTGAACTTTTTAGAAAAATCTTTCAATGCTTTCATATGATTCTCAGGGGTTGTAAAACCAAGAGAAGATTTCAGAATCCTGGTGTAGTATCGGATAAGGGCTTTATAAACCCATAATGGAGTATCTAAACAATAGTAACTTCCAACATTGCTATATGATGACTGATTTTTTTTCCAATATAGATGTATCCAGGTGTTGTTTTTACTGTAGTTAGGTATAGAAGGCACTAGTATAAGGGAGTGGGAGCATCCTCATAGAGACAGGGGGAGGGGGAGGGAGTATGGGAGAGGGGGGAAAGGGAATAATACTTGAAACGGAAATACATAAAATATCCAAGAAACATAAAATTTTAAAAAGAGGTACAAGAAAACAGCATAAACAATTTATTGGGCACTCAATACATGAGATGCTTTCCAGACAACAACCCTAGTCTTGTTGTTGCTCTCAATTACAGGTCAGGGAGCTAAGACAAAGAAGAGTGAATTTGTCCAGAGTCATATAGTTAATTACTGTGAACATAATGTGTCACATAGTTATCGTTACAATGGTGATGTCTGTCAGTACTGTCCTGGAATTACGTGCAAAATTATTTAAGAAGACAGTATGTGCAAACTATTATTTTGCTTGTAAAGTTTCAGGAGATGTCACGAGGGAGCTAACAATTGATCTTGGTCCTTAAAATGATGCCCAGGAATTTTCCAGGTATAATGAGGTAGGAAAATAACTTCAAAAGGAGGGGAAGGTCTGAGCTAAGTTAATGTGTTATGTGAGGGCAAGGTTTGTTTGGGGGATACTGAGGCTGGAGGTCATCCTGTGGAATCTCACCAGCTGCAACAAGGCTCTTGAGAAGTTTTGAGTTGACCTTTTGTGCCTGGCTTCTTCCCATAGCTGCCCCAGTTTAATCTCTTGGATTTTTACAAACAGACTCCTATCTAGGTAGAGAAACAAGATGCAGTGGAAGAAAACCAGATGGGGCTCTGTCTCTGCCACTAGCTTATGTGTGGTCTTTGGGGTAACTTGTCTCTTTACACATCGAAACCCACATCTGATAAATAAATGGTTACACTGAATGTTCTTAAGTATTTTAACACACACACACATATGTATATATATACATATATATACATATATATACATATTTATATATGAAACAAATGATTTTAAAACAATGATCTTAAGAATTTTTAAAAATTTTATAGGTATCTCATATGTTTCTATGTCTACTGATACACTTTGCCTGAACCATCGCTTGAACTAAAGACAGATTAGGGTCAAAATTTAACTTTAAAATGGAATGGGTATATGACTTCAAAAAAGGAGGGAAAGGTCTGAGCTAAGTTAATGTGTTTTATGTGAGGAACCAAGGTTTGTTTGGGGATACTGAGGGCTGGAGGTCATCCTGGGAATCTCACCAGCTGCAACAAAAGGCTCTTGAAGTTTGGAGTTGACCTTTGTGCCTGGCTTCTTCCCTGCTTTTACCCCAGTTTAATCTCTTGGATTTTACAAACAGACTCTATCTAGGTAAAGAAACAAGATGCAGTGGAAAAAAACCAAGATGGTCTGTCTCTGCCACTAGCTTATGTGTGGTCTTTAGGGGTAACGTCTCTTTACATGAAACCCTCTGATAAATAAATAGTTACACTGAATGTTCTTGATATTTTAACACACACACATATGTATATATATACCTATATACATATATATACATATGAAACAAATGATTTTAAAACAATGATCTTAAGAATTTTTAAAAATTTTATAGGTATCTCATATGTTTCTATGTCTACTGATACACTTTGCCTGAACCATCCTTGAGAACTAGGCAGATTGAGGTCAAAATTTAACTTTAAAATGGAATAGGTATATGACTTGGACAAAAACCACTTAATTTCTCTGTGCCTCTCAATAATATCCCATGAGGCTATTAAAAGTATCAAATAATATATAATACAGTTTCTAGTTCCCAGTAAGTTTTGATTCCTTCTTGTAGAGTAAATATTAGTCACTGAGTTACATGCACTTAAGGTCTTCCTGGCCTAGACAGGAAACAAAGGTAGAATGTGGTAACAGTGGTAATCCTCAGGATAAAGGAAATGGAGGATGTATAAAATTCCCAGACAACGACTTATCTTCAATATTGCTTAATTCGTGACCAGAAAAGCCACTAGCATTTGTAGGGGGAATACTGAAGGTCAGTCTCCTTGTATTCATCTTTTGCTGCCCAGAAAGTTATGAGCAACACTGCCCAACCTCTCCAAGTTCCCAGGCTTTTGACTTTAAGGTGAATATATATATATATATATATATATATATATATATATATATATATATATATATCCCCAGATATCTCTGAGTTTTCAAAGCGGCGCTATAGGCCAGGAGAAAAAGCCACAAAGGTCATAAATTATACTATATATTCTTTGGCCATTGGCTTCCGTTGTCAGTCAGAGGCATGTGTGAAAATATACTGAGGCCAGATTCAATAGAAATCTGAGCCAGCACCTGTGCAAATAATTTTAAGGCTTCTTTTTCCTGAAGCCGGATGAGTATTTTTTTAAGTAAGCCAGATTATCTTTTATCTGAGGTGCCATCTTTTACATTCCTAATGCTTTAGATTTCTTCGAGATATGTTTTTTAGTTATAGCAATATTGCTTTGCTCTTTTAAGCAGGATCTGGGCAGTTCTTTTAAAAAGGATAGTACTTTGACATAGCATATGACTCTATTCTGTTTAAAATGGGTATCTAGTAATATATCAAATTCATACTTACTACCGATTAGCTTTATATCTTACTCCCCAGTTTTTTCGGGAGATGTACTAAAGGATACATGAGACAAGAAAGTGAAAAAGACAGTACAAAGGAGGCTATAGTGTGGATTAAAAATAGCAAGTGCATGATCAGAGATGAGGAGAAAGAGATTCTACTAAAATTCACCTTGTTCAAAAATGTTATAATAGTATCTAGTCCCTACATGCTAATTTCAAAAGTGAAAACAAAATACTGTGATCAAGATACATTATGTAAGCATAATTCCATTTGCAGTAAATTAAAAAGTTAAAAATAAAAAAAGGAAAAAACAAACAAAACAACAGGTGCATACCTACAAATACTACTTTCCGATCTAGTTCACTTCCTGTGCCCTTGAGAACCCAATGCTTAGTACTTACGGTTCACTAGCTCTGGAGCTCAACTTCACAATACAAAAAGAGTGGGCCCTTTATGCACTCTTATGACTTGAATGTGCTAACGTCACACTGTGCTGCGTGACCTCTTCTCCCTTATCATCAGTGTGTAGCTTCCTTGACTTCCCAGATAGTTCTCTATAGCTTATATCAGTTTTAAAGGCATTATTTGTTGTTTGACAAGAATTAAGTAGAAAATGTATAGATGATCAATCTATAGTCACAAAGATGATGGAGGAAACAAGTGTTTCAGAGATAATTTTTGTAGAATGATTTTATTGTTGACTTAGGGAGCCCTATGACAATGTTACAACTACTTGGGAACTCCTTGGATGTAGGGCTCAAAAACATAATTTGAGATTAATACCAATGTATTACAACTTTTGATGATGTTAAAATGCATTTTACATGCACATACCCAACCTTCCAAATGTCAAAACTTATCCACATGGGCCACTATAGCATATCAGTGGTTTAGTCTCAATCAAATGGCTGACTAGGCTCCATGACATCACTCAGGATCCTAAGAGCATATCTGCCCCCTTCCGTGGTGTGATTTTTCATCTCTAAAATGGGAAAAATGGTGATAATCTCCAGAGAAGTTATAGGGACAATACGAAATAGGGTGTCTTAAAATTTCCTAGCAGAGTGACAGACTTCTGAAAATAAACTGAACCAATCACTAGCAACGTCTTGTAGTATAAGAAAGAGAAATCAAATTTATGAACAAAAATAAAGGGAAATCAGTTCACCATCAAATGGTAGTGTGTTTCTAGGTTTCCAATGATGTCATTATAGAAATATTATTATTAATTCAATAGAGGTAAGCCTATTTAAAATACCAAAAACCAAGAAATATAGACTGAAAGCTATTAGGAAAAAGTGGGCAGCATAGAGCTTTCTAGACTATAAGCCCTTGGCCCCAGCTAAATGGAACTTGAAAAACTGGATAATTGGGTTCTTATGGTTCATGTCAGAGAAGACTAGGCAGGGACTAGGCAGTATATTTCACTACCTAGAGATGAATGTAAGTCAGCTCCCTTCTCAGGAAATCTCCAGACCATAGGGTATACATTCCAAACTTCATTGCAGATTAAACATTTCACAAAGCATCTAACCACAGCTTTTGAGTATCTTAGAGTTACTATTGCTGTGCTGAAACACCATAACCAAAGCAACTCCTGTCAGAAAGGGTTTATCCAGCTTATACTTCCATGTCATTGTCCAGCATTGAAGGAAGACAGGGAAGGAACTCAATTAAGTCAGGAGGAGGAACCTGCAGGCATGAGCAGAGGCCATGGAGGAATGCTGTCACTGGCTTGCTCCTTGTGGTCTGCTCAGCCTGCTTTCTTATAAAACCCAGGACCACCAGCCCAGTGAGAGCTCCACACATGATGGCTAGGTCCTCGCCATCAATCAATAAATAAGAAAATGTTCTACAGGCTTGCATACAGCCTGATCTAATGAAGGTATTTTCTCAATCATTCCCTCCTCTCAGATGACTGCAAGCTTGTATCAAGTTGACATAAACTATCCAGCACACATGGGACATGGAGAGACAAAAAATCAGGTATGGCCCTTTTCCCTAGGACAGAATAACCATGAAGGAGATTTACGCGGCAGATCCTCAAAACTTTGTGTAAAGCCATAGTTGAAAATAATTACAAAAAAAAAAGTTGCATCTTTTTTTTTTTTAGGGATAAGGCATTGTACTAGCAGTTCACTTAATCCTCACAGCAAATCTAGTGGATAGTACTGTTACTGCTCCTATTTTACAAATGAGAAATGGAGTGTGAGGGGACTGAAGGGGCTGGGAAGGCACCTAATACATTTAAGTCCAGCAAGCATAATGCGCCTGTTATAGGACAGGCTTTGTGCCGGATGCTAGAGACAGATGACTAGAGCTTGGTTTCAGTTCAGTGAGAGTAGCAGGCAGCACACGGTGAAGTAAGTATGGCCTAACATTCTCACTGAGGGGGACTCAATGATGAATGAGACAGAGTTCCTTCTACAAATATCTCTAAGATTTAGGCAAATTATAGATGGGAAAAAAATTCAACACCATTGTGATAATATTACTCAGAAAAATAAACCTAACATCTAATTCACATCAGAGTTTCCAACAAAAAGAGCTTTATAAAGTTTTTGAGCAGCAAATTTGCATCAGATCACAGATAGCATTTTGTTATTTTATTTTTGTTTATTTGATAATTATTTTTCATTCTACCTCAAAATTGATGTGCACCAAGTTTCTCCTACCTAGGATTACCAGCATGCTTCAGGGGATAACTATGAAAGATAGTTAAACTATTCCTTTACCCCAGTGCATGCCCAGACTGCCCCTATTCCTAACTTGTACTCAATCTATCTTTTCTGCCTCAAGTATTGTCCCCATGTCTCTATTTCATTAAGTACTATCATTCTTCCAAACCCCACTCAAAGCCTTCTTTTCCACTGAAAGGTACCATACCTTCTTTAATACTCACACAGTATACCATGGGCGTGTTTCTCTTGTGGTTTTTACCACTTCCTGCTTCAGTCTTTTTGTAATATACTTGCTGATCCTTCCCCCTCCACTACTTCTATAGTGAAAGGTTTATTTTGCTGAAATCATGATTTTCTTTCAAATGCATCACACCCTCTGGCATGCACTGGGCCTGGTGGGCTTCACTTTTCAATCTTAAATATATGAAACTGCACCATATGACTACAAATTTACAATTTTTACCACTTTAGCACAACTAACAAAATGTCTTATTTTCACGAGGTCTGGCTCTCACACAAGCATAATTTCTACAACCATTGCTTTGTTTTGCTTTATTCAGGACCTTATTCTCAGAGACTTGATTTTTTTTTTCTCCATGAACTAAGGTTATATTAATATACATCCAATTTTCTTGTTTTATCATTTAATATTGATCTATTTCTATCAGTGGAAATTCAGGACCATGTTTAAATCAAACAAATAATTTAAAAAAAAAACAAGGATTAGAAGTAGAAGCATTTAATCATGCATTATGATAGGAAATTAGAGAAGAGTAGAAGACTAAAGGAATTAGAAAATTCTTGAAATTACTCAATACCCATGGTTGCCTGTTTCTTAAACTCTTAACATATGTAGACTTTTTTTGTTGTTGAGCACTTTATTCAGGCTTGGGGAAAGGTTGTATGTAGAAGCCACAGCTGTCTGCTGTACACAAATTGAGACCTTGAACATATCCTGTATTGGCTAAAGAGATATATGAACTTTTTAAGGAAAGCTTTTTGCCTCTTGGATGCACTCATCGTAAATAGTATCAGAAACTAGTTTTATGCACCCTGGAGGACTATCTCCAAACTTGCAGCAGGATTAATGGAATTTAAGGCGGGTTCTGGTACATGTTTATGAGGAATGGGAGGTATGAGTAGAAAGACAAAATAAAACCTCTGGAACAGAAGTAAAATGGAAGCCCTAGGCATGATAAAATAAAAAAAGAACAGAAGAGGGAAGTAGAAGCGATGATGATGAGAGAGATAGATGTGTTTTTGCTTGGAATGTTGGGGCCTGTTTGGCTAGCCAGAAACAGCATAATTTGTTTTAAACCAAGCAGATAAAAATACATTCTCCAGTAAACAAGAGGAGAACTTATTTTAGAGAGGTAGCCTCAGTCTAGGGTCATTCAAATTCAAGTCATCTGCCTTAGAACATCAGACTAAAATGGGAAGTTTGCATGTTTTAAATAAAAGAGTAGAAACAAGAGGATTGAGAGAAGCACAGCAGACCCAGCATATACAAATCAGTTCATGCAAGTCACCAGACTGTATCATGACTACCTTTGTGGGATATAGGCCCTGCCACAAGAAGGGCAACTTTTTGATAAAACATGTGTTTGAGAGTTTAGGACAGGGAAGTCTATGTTTTATCAAGTAGTTGACATGGTTAGTATTTTGGGACTTTGTGTTTCCTAACCTTGCTTCCTGGCCTGCTTCTCTTGAAAACTAAAAAGTTTACATGGGAAAAAAATGATATATTAACACAATGTGGAAAGTAAAAAGCTCTGGATATTTTTCTAGGTTTCCTTGTCCTCGTTGAGATTCCTCTTGTCTTATTTCACTTTGGTTCCTAGAGCCTACAACACTTTTTCTCCTTGTGGTAGAATTCCTTCTTTAGGAGGACTGTGTATTTCCTTCCTCTTTGGCCCAAGGATAATTCCATAGTTTAGCAAGTAACCAATTTTTTGGCTTACCAGAGGGGCGTAGAGGCGGGAGCTACAGGGCGTAAATCTAAAAAGCTCTACTGCATGGAAAGTCTTCACCGCAGGGGATTCACGACTCCCATAGTAACTTATGGGTGGAGCCCACCATCATCCACTTAATTTACCTTCCCCATTTTATAGCAGTCTAGCATTTCCAACACCCTGAAAGACCCATGCAATTCTGACATAATTTGAAAATACATGACAGTATTTTTTGTAGTGGCTAAAAATCTCAGAAGGGGTGAAATGACACTCTACAAAAGGTTCACAACTTGTGGGTCCGACCTCATTAGGATTAACTGAGCCGTTTCACGGTCACCTAAGACCATCCGGTATATCAGATATTTACATTAAAAATCATGAACATAGCAAAATTGTAGTTAAGAAGTAGCAAGGAATATCATTTTGTGGTCAGGGGTCACCACAACCTAAGAAACTGTATTAGCCCGTCATAGCATTAGGAAGGTTGAGAACCACTACTCTATATGCTCTTCCACTGAGAGAAGACCAACTGTCAACAGAGGCCATTCTGATGAACTCTTGCAAGCAAGCAGAACTAATCAGATGAAGATGGTGGCTATTTTGCTGAGATTACATTGTCTAACATTCCTCCATCTCTATCTTGAATATATAGATGTTGATCCAAATTCTTTAGTTGTCAGAATAAAATATAAATTATCTCATTCTTCAAATTTTCCATTAGTAATATGATGAACAAGAATAAATGACATAGAAATACACCATAGAAAATAAAATTGGGATTCTGTTCCTTAGAAACTCGGCTTAAAAAGGAGGAGTTTATGTGAGTATTGTTTGCCTTCTTATAAAATGATTCACTTTTAAACATCTCAACTTGGCCCACTTGGTAATCTACACTTGGTAAGTCTTACATGCTTGGTCTTTAACAAATTCGCTATATTCATATGCAACCATTGAGAAATGCCCAGAATATACGTATGTACCCAGTAAATGGAGGTCCCTTGCTAATAGCAACCCTGTTTGTGGTAGTGTGAATATTTATCATCCTTGTGATTAGTAACACAAGCGAATGACCTAATGTTTTCTTGCAGAAGAGAGTGACTGATTATATAGCTTCAGTATCTACAAAATAAACTACAGGGTTTACTGACTCACACTAGGGAACATATGCAGAGAATAGATGTTTAAGCCTTCCCCTGGGTAGCTTAAGAGATTTTTTTTAAGAATAAAGATGTGGTTGAAGGAAAGGACACTGGAAGTAAGGAAATACACCTATTCAATTAACGTCGCCCAGCTTTCATATAATCATATGTAAAATGGAGTTAACAGTAGCTAAAAAGACCAAAAGTGACAATACTTGTGAAAATACTATATAAATTGCAGTGTAATATGAATGTTTCTAGGAGGTCACCTTGCCATTGTACAGGAAAATTATGCCTATTTTAAAATAAATGCACACTTGCCCTCCATGGAACACTCAGCAAAAAGTTGCTTTTGGAGAAACAGTTTTTACTTGTAACTCATTCCATTATTTTCTCTGCACATCTTTTTGCCCAGTAGATTTCTTCCTAACTTCACCAGAATGACTAGATCATGAATACCCCCCAGACTCTTAAATTTGGACATTCCCACTTCAAAAATTAATATATTTTGAATATAACTATGGACCAAGTAAGTCTATCCCATTTTGTGTATCCTAAGTGAATACACACCACACACACACACACACACGTATATGGTCTTCCAGCAAATAAGTCATGGCCAGAAATGGCTCCAGGGCCATGGAGGGTTCCTTTCTAGCTTTGGATCTTATTGCAAAGTTACAAAAAGCTTGTACAGATAAATTGCAGAATTTATGGCCAGAGCAAACCATTCCCCATAGCCAAACCTTTGTTTCATTTTCTGGTGTTTTTAATCTCAAGCAAACATGACTTTCATTTGACATTCTGTAATGTCAGACTCTCAAATTGTTGTACACAATTGGGCATCAGTGATGATCATATTGGAAAATACTTATACATATTAATATGTGGACTTTTTCCAATCCTACCACCTTTAAAAACTGAGCTGGAGATCCTAAAGGAGTATGTCTTCTCTGCCTTTATAAAGTGTCTTTTTTAAGTTTGTGAACTCAAATTAATTAGGAAATTAATTAGGAAATAATGATTAGGAAATTATTTCTAAAGTCCTTTCTTTCTTCTCTCCTGATTCCTAAACTTGCAGGGACGGTGGTGGTTATGTTTAGCTGAAAATGTGGTTGCAGCAAGCTGAGCTTTGTCTGCTAGCCTCTTTTGACATGTTTTATTCACAGTTCTGGAGACTTGAAACCAGAATTTCACACAGTGGCCTTATTAAACTTTAGGACTAAGAGGTAAGGGCAGGGTTCCAATCAGCCATTATCAGGATAGTGAGACATAGATTTGCAAAACTGCGAAGCTGATTATTTTCACTCCAGAAAGATATTGTTTTTCTTTAGTAAAATACTAAAACCTCATGAATGTGTCAGAACATTTGTGTTTTACTTCGAAGCATATTAAAAACGTGAACATGAACCAATCAAAGATCATTCAACCATTCATCAAATAGGATACATTCACAGTATTTCAATATGCTAGACAGCAAATAACAAAAAGAAATATGTCTTACATTGTTTCCTACACACCTGAATAAGAGAAGAGATATTCTTTTCAATTTACAGTGACCTATAAGACTTCATATACGGCTGGGTATTGTCACATGGCAATATGACAAGATAATAATTGAAAGGTGGACAGAGGTCATGGGAAGGATTGAATCATGGATATAGCCTCTCTCAGGGATCCATTTTGAAATTCTGGGATTGCACTTTCAAAAGGCTATTTTGAATTCCCACCCAGTGACACTGCAGATAATAGAATCTTGATGTCACCAGAGGTGACAGAATGGATAATAGACTGAAATGAATGAGATGAGAAATCATGAAGAGTTGGAGTTCATTTTTATTTTGTGAAGAGCCTCCTTTAAGGACCATGGCGAAGTAAAGCCACCATTAGACAAAAGAACAGTACCACATAACTCTAGACAAGTCTCTGAGGCTCTTTAGTCCTTTTGCTTTGTCTCCGCAAATCATTAATGAGATTTGTTCTTTCTACTTCATGGCTGTACTGTGCGATGATGCATGGCAACATATCTTAAAAATGTATGAATGCCTAGCATATCCTCAAAGACTTTTGTATGCTTTTCCATTAGGCCAATTACGCTATAATTTACGAAGTCCTTTTGATTTCTTTTTCAGACTTCTCTTCCAGAGACTCAGAATTACTGGCACCAAAAAAGCACTCTAGGATTTTTTTTTTCTTTGAGATGTATTCTACATGCCACATTATTCACTCTTTTAAAGTGTACAATTTTGGCTTTTAGTGTCTATTCAAGTTTTACAAACATCACCTATCTAATTCAGATGGTTTTCGATTACCTCAAAAAGAAATCCTGTACTCATTAGTGCTTGCTCCTCGTGGCCCCTCCTCCCAGCTGCTGGCAAGCACTACTTTACTTTCTGTCTCTGTAAATTTGTCAACTCCAGAAACTTCATATAAATGAGACAATATAATATGTGGTATCTCTATGTCGATTCAGTGTCGTGAGCATATTTCCAAGTTCTAGCCACATCACATCTTGTATCAGTTCTTCATACATTTCTCTGGCTAACTAATATTCCATGTATAGATGCACCACTTTGGCTTGTATATTCATTGGTAGATGTATACTTGGGATGTTTCTATTTTTCCTTTCTGATGAATACATTTCAATGAATACTCACGTGTAAGTTTTCATCCACACATATGTTCTCACTCCCTTGTGTTTATACCTAAGAGTAAGTGTGAGGGTCATATGAAAGAACTAGCAAACTTTCAGTGACTCATCCTATGACATTTCCTAGCAGTAGTGTATCCAGTTCTAATTCCTACATATACTTTCCAACACAAATTATTATTCATCTCTACCTTTATTATTATCACTGATTCCATTTTAGTATATATAAAGTGATAGTATTTCACTGTGGCTTTCATAAGAATTGTAAATGGCTAAAACTGTACATTTTTTGTATTCCTTTGAACTATTTATATATTTCTATGGATAAATAACTACTCATGTTTATTATTCATATTTTAATTGAAATATGAATAATATTTTAATTGGTTTTTTGTTGTTGTGTTATGTGTATGTTTTCTGACTTATTGATACAATCTTCCATCAGATATTAGATTTTCAAATTTTTTCTATTCTATAAGATATCTTTTAATTTTTGATGGTCCATCAGAAAGTTTTTTAATTTTTATAAACTCAAATGTATCTCATTTATCCTCTTGGTTGGTTTTTTTTTTTGTTTGTTTGTTTTTTTTTTTTTTTTTGGTGTTTGTTGTAATATCTAAAACTATTGCCTAATAAAAGTTCACAGAATATCTCTCTTAGGTTCTTTAAGAATCATTAGAATCATATACTTTTAACAATTAAATTTGGTACAACAGTTCATTTTTCTTAATCTTCACCTAGAATAGGATTCTAATTCATTCTCTTGGCTTCAAAACATCCTGCTGTCATATCGATGCTGACCATTAATAATTTGTGCTTCTATATGCATATTAAGATTCTTTTCACAATTTCTGTAAAGACTTGTCTTGGTATTTTGAAGTGGTAAATTGTTTTGGGTAGAATGGCTATTTTGACAGTGTTAATTCCACCTGTGTATGAGTTTTTTTCCTCTTTTGCTATCTTCTTCAATTTCCTTCTTCAGTGTCTTAAGATTTTCACTGTAAAAATCTTTCATAACTTTCATAAGAGTAATTCCAAGATTTTTCTGGGCTATTTTGTGTAGGGTAGTTTCCCTGATTTCTTTCTTGGTATGTTAATCATTGGTATTTAGAGAGACTGCTGATTTTAAATGTTAATTTCGGGTTCTGATATTTTAATTAATGGATTTTTCAGCTTTAAGAGATTTCTCAGGGAGTCCCTTAGCTCTTATATAAAAAGAATCATATCATCATCATATAACAATTCTTGGACTTTTTCCTTTCCCATTGTATCTCCTTTTTCTTCTTCTTTTGTCTTATTGTTTTAGCTAAGTCTTCAAGCACTGTGTTGATTAGGAATGGAAAAGGTGAACATTGTGCTCTGTTAGTGAAAACCCTTTGAGTTGGTTTCTACTTAGCATGGTGTCAGCTGTGGGCTTGTTGTCTATTGCCTTTATTATGTCTCTGTATCCCTAGATTTTACAGACCTTTTATTTTACCATGAAGAGATATTACATGTTGTCAAAGACATTTCAAATCTTCTGTCATTCAGTATATTTATGTGGGTACAATCTTTGTTTTGCATATGTGAACCAACTCTACATCCCTGGGATAATTTTGACTTAAT
Organism: Rattus rattus; assembly: GCF_011064425.1. Classification (NCBI taxonomy): domain Eukaryota; kingdom Metazoa; phylum Chordata; class Mammalia; order Rodentia; family Muridae; genus Rattus; species Rattus rattus. Next base: position 56,256,496 of record NC_046172.1, read on the forward strand.
TATAAATGATCTTTTTTATGTAGTCTGGAATTTTATTAAGAAGTTATACGTTGACAGGTTTGGCCATGTTCTAGTTAGGTTTTCTAATTTGGTGATTAAACACCATGAGCAAAAGACATTTGGAGAGGGGAGAGTTTATTTCACCTTACACTTTATTGTGAAAGGAAGTCAGCGAAGGAACCTGGAAGCAGAGGCTGAAACAAAGGCCATAGAGGAATTCTGCTTAGTCCTCATGGCTTGTTCAGCCTTCTTTCTTATAGCACTCAGGCATTTTCTCAACTAAGATTCCTCTTTCCAAATAACTCTAGTTTATGTCAAGCTGACAAAATAATAAATAACAAGGATAATTGATGCCTTGTCAACTTGACAGGATAACACATTACTTTCAAACGATAACATTTCCTTTCTTCATTATCACTGTCATCTCATCTAAATAGCAATATCATATTATCAAACTAAAGTAGAACTGTAAAAGTCCCATAGTCTTTACAAGTTCAATCTCGTTAAACTATCCAAAATCTAAAAATTTTTAGAGAGACTCTAAGAATCAGTCACTCTAAAAATCTGAAATTTCTCTAAAACATTTAAGTCTCTTAACTGTGCACTACGGTAAAATAAAAATTAAGTTACATACTTTTTGTTCCAAGGACAACAAACCAGGGCCAAAAGAAATTTGGAGAGGAGAGATTTTACTTCACCTTACAGTTTAGAGTCTTTCATGAATGGAAATTAACAAAGGAACCAAAACCATAGAGGGATCATGATTAGTGGCTTGCTTCATAATTCACTCAGCTCGCTTTCTTACAGCACCAAGGACTACCTGAATAGGAGAGCACCACCTCCAGAGAATCTGTCCCCAATCAATCACTAATAAATAAAATGTACTACTGACTTGCCTTCAGTCCATCCAATGGAGACATTTTCTCAGTTGGGGTCCCTCTTCCCAAATAATTCTAGTCAGTATTAAGTTGGGGAAAAAACTAACCAGGACATCTTATTATTATCCATTTGTGTTAACTTGACACAAACTAGAGTTATCTGGAAAGAGGACTCTCATTTGAGAAAATGCCTCCATCACACTGCCTGTCGGCAAGACATTGGTGTATTTTCTTAATTGACGATTTATATGGGTGTCCTCAGCTCACTGTTTTAGGGGATATCCCTGGCCGACTGGTCCTGAGTGCTATAAGAAAGAAGGCTGAACAAGCCTTGAAGACTAAGCTCATTCGTCTATGGCATCTGTTTTAGCTTCTCCTTCCAGGTTCCTTTTGTTTTATTTCAGGTTCGGGAAATACAGACACCATATAAAGGTTTCTTTCTTTCTTTCTTTCTTTTCTGTTTTATGACATAAGTTCAGAAGTTCTGGATTTAGTTAGAATTCTATGATGAGTCCATCAGCCCTGAGTTTATTATAGTTGGGAAATTTTTTAATAACTATTTCTACCTTGTTTACTTTTGTGGATCTGTTTAAGTTATTTACCTCATCTTGACTCAACTTTGGTAGGACAAATCTAGAAATTAACTCACGCCTTTTGGATGTCCCAATTTAGTGTCTTATGATTCGCTGAATTTCCTCATTTTTATTTCTCCTTTTTTATCTCTAATTTTATCGGTTTGGGCTCTCTCTTGAGTAATTTGGCTAAAAATTGTCAATTTTCCAAAGAGAAAAGTTTTCATTTCCTTGATTCTTCATATCGCTTTATTTCTATTTCATTAATTTCAGTGCTGATTTTGAATCTCATCTCATATACTTATTTTTTTTGTTTTATTGGAGTATATTCCTATCTTTTTGAATTGTTTGAAAAGAGGTATAATCATTCTTTTGAATTCTTTGATAATTCTTCCAAGTCATTTTTATTAGTTGTCATTGTTGTGGGATTATTGACTTATAAGAGAGACGTGCTGTCTTGCTTTATTTTTCCTTTCAGTTTTTTGAGATGGTATTTCTCTCTATAACACTAACTGTCCTGGAACTTGCTTCATAGACCAGGGTAGCCTTAAACTCAAAGATCTGCCTGTCTCTGCCTCCTGGGTGCTAGGATTAAAGACATGTACCACCACCCTTGGCTGTCTTGTTTTAGATGGACAGATAGGTAGGCAAGCAGGCAGGCAGGCAGGCAGGCAGGCAGGCAGGCAGGCAGGCAGGCAGGCAGACAGACAGACAGACAGACAGACAGACAGACAGAGGTATAGTTTGTGCAATTTGTATCTAGAGTTAATTTTGATTGGATCTTTATTCTGTCTTATGTTTTGTTTTAATTTTTTAATTCTGGCCACCTTTGTTTCACGTTATGTGTTCATTACATGACTAAATCCTAATGTGGTTAACATGTCCTTTTGCTTTGTGGGTCTGATTGGTACTTAGAAAGGAAACTCTATCTCAACTCTTCCTCTGATGATCAGATATTGCCCTGCTATATAGAGTCTCCAACCTAGGCCTGCACAATTTCTGGTGAGTCGTGGACCCCCTTCACATATCTGGGAAACTTACTCAAAATCAAATAAAGTGCTCTGGATCCCTAGGAACCACTGGAACTTCTTGGGGATATAAAACTTCCCCACTGGCCTGTGGGCTAACTGAAGTTAAATCAGCTGCCACCTTTTATCCAAAGGTGCTCCAAGATGTACAGTTAGCCAGAGGATTCTAATCAGTCCTTGCTTGGGTTTGGATGGTCTTTCTGCAGTTCCAGATTTAGCTTGCTGTATTTTGTTCAGTTATTGCCCTGTGATCATAAAATTACTCCATAGTTTAATCTTTGTACTATCTTTGTCTTGGATTGTTAATTGAGTAACATTTTTATTATGAAATAAATTGGAAGGTTGTTACTATTCTTTTCATAAGCTATTTGAGAAAGATTAATATTAGATCTTTAAATGTTTCATAGAATTCTCTATTAAAACCAAATGATCCTGAGATGCTGTTTGATTAGGAGTTCAGCATCTTCACTCATTACAGGTCACTTTTGATGTTTTAAATTTGTTTTTCATCAGTTTAAGTAATCAGTTTCAATCAGTTTAAGTTATAGTAATTTCTTGATTAAGTAAAGTTTCCATATATTTGGATAAATTCACACACATTTATAGATGCTTCCAAGACAGAGAAGAAGAACAAACTTAATATAGCAGAGCCTAAGTCAGAGAAACACTGATCATTTCTTTAGTTGGAAGTAATTTTCCACTCCTGATATTTGTGAGTTAGCATTTTCAACTGGAATGTCAAAAGCCTCTTTTTTCTGGATTATTAAAATTATTGATGATTTAAAGCCAAAGATGACCTTTTTGTTTTCCAAGAAAATGTCTGGTACCCCATTGTTATAAATTATCTCCAGAATACAAACTCCCTTAGATACCTAGATACTTTTGGAACATTGACAATTTTGAGATGAAATAAACATTTTCAACTGTTGTTATAAAGATGGCCATAGTATGATTTGAGAGAAAGATTTGACTTGAGAGGATATTTCTCCATTAAGTTACTCTAGTGACCTGATGTACCTTTGAGTTCTCTTGATTTTGAAATCATACTGCAAGAGAATTACTTACTTGTTCTATATAATGGAGCAGTTATAATATGCTAGTCTTGGAAGATTACTGATTTTGAATGTACCTATTTTTTCACAGTTCAGTTGATAACCCCATTTGGGGAGGCTTTATCAATACTAATTTTCAATTAGCTTTGTGACAAGAAAAGTATAGTCATATATCTTTAAGGTATAAAATATGATTATATGCACGTATCAAGCCAAACTAATAAGAACTTCTATTTCATCAAACATTAATCATTTTCATGCATTGGAAACATTGATACATATCTTTTCTCTTTATTTTGAAAGTTAATGTAGATGTTTACAGATAATAGCTAGCCTATTGTGATATAAAGAACCACAACTAATTCTTTGCATGGAACTCCTTTAATGAACTCAAATAGATGATCTAGCTGGAGCTTTCTCTATGGATGCAGTCTTTTTACCTTGCAGTCTTTCGTGCAAGGACATAAAAGAATACAGATACACCCAACATACCAACACTATCTCACATATTTTCAAATAACAGCATTATGGTCACATCTGTTGGTCCATTCTTCCAATAGTTCTAACAGATAGTAATCATTCAGTGTTGTGAAACAAAAATAAAATCAAACCTGTTGGTCTCTCTTATAGTAGTTTTAAGAAGAATTTTTTTCTCCTAAATCTCAGGATTTAGGAGACCAGAGAAGAGGAATCATGAATTTGATACCAAGTTTTGCTTCATAATGATACTATACATCCCAAATAATTTTAATTTTTAAGAGGAAAAATGATACCAGTGAAAAACTGTCAGTGTGGTTGATCAAAGCTAATTGAATATTTTAGAGGTTTGTATGACTAACATATCATAAATTTCACAACCTGTTTCATGTGTCAATCTTGGCTCTTTCCAACTTCCATTCCTTTTCAAACACATCATGCTCTCTGCCTGAAACGCCCTCCAGTGCTTTGTTTACTTAGAAAAAAGTCTGTTTTTATTAAGAATACTCTTTCTGTGAAATGAAACTTCTACGAAATTCTTGACCTCAGGAGTTTAACATTTGTTAGTTGTTAGTTCGTTTTGCAGATTATTATCCTGTCAGTTTATCTTCTGATTCGTTGTGTAACAATTGCTACCATTTTGCTCAGTTTTTAAAAACCTTTTATTCAGTCCTATCAAAATTTGCTCATCTACATTTCCATATTTGCTTATCTCATGAAATAGTTACTGAATGCTTATTGCTTTGCAAGCAGTATTACATTTAAATTTTGCAACTGATCTATGTGTTCTCTCCACTTCACAGAAGGCTAAATGTACATCTAAAGAAATCCAGTAGTTTCTTCCAAGTTTTAGCTAATAAGACAAGCTACCATGTTCTACTTTTTACTGAGTAAATTATATTGAGCCCTCTCTCTTTCTGTACTTTCCACTGATTCTTCTCTGAATGTAATATCAATCCTCAGAAGGATTTGTGGAGCTTTCCTAGAATCAGAAATGAATTTTGGATTCTTAGTGTTTTGGGTTCATCATGGTATAGCTTCTTAGGGGGACATTATTCAAAATAGTCCTTGGGAAAAGCATGAAAGAAAGCATGGAGAACAAAAGAGCTGTAAAGCATCTGTGGTATGCAAGCTCCCATCCCCTCTTGCAGTCGTTAGTACACATATTCTCAGTGGAAATGCCAGTGACCATAATGCAGGTAATGCCCTTTAGTTTATCTTGATGCTGTCAGACAGATTAATGTTCCCTTAATAGGGCTAAGCTTAGGCTTCTCTTTCTGAATCCTCTCCTCCTTCCTTCTCTTCTTCCTTTCTTTCTCTTCCCTGTCCTTTCTTGTGATTCTTATCCTCCCTTTTCTCCTTTGCCTCTTTTTTCTCCTTCTCCCCCACCCTACTCTGCTCTCAGTCCTTGTCTCGCTCTCTCTCCCATTTCAATCTTCTCAAGGAGCATTAAGTGCTTTATAAGTGGAACAGTACACTAAAATCACCTTGGTAAGTAGCTCTAGATTTTTTTTCAGAAATCAAATCAGAAAAACTCTCCAGAATCAAAGTACTGTATATTAAATTTCAGTTTTCAAATTCCATCTCGGGTGTTTGAATAATATGGGGAAAGATCTGAATAATTTGTTTTATTGTGAAGCACTTGGTAAATAAACAAAATTAAGTACACATGTGAGGGATGTACAATAAAAGAGCTCAGCCCTCTGGAATTATTCAGCCTTTCTGGGGTTCCTTATTACTCTAGCAGAATTTTCACTTTGCTTATGATTTATCAGTTAACTAACATTTTCTAGACACTTCACACATATTCTTTTAAATGTCACAGCTCTTCAGAAGTGCTTTTATCCAGCTCATTTTTTAAAGGAAGACACTGAATTAGAAAAGATCTGCGGTTAGCCCCAGTTACAATATTTGACACTAGTAGGTGGAATTTCTGGGATTTTTCAAGCCTAGCCTTCTGCCTCCTAAGTCTGTGTACTTCAAGCACATCCTGTTATTTTTGCCCAGGTAACAAATATCAAGTAAAACTAATAGCACTTATCATGTGTGCCTGATAGTGCTTTAGTATCTGGGCTGAATATTAATTTATCAGATGACTACTAAATTCATCATTCTCAGGCTGGCATTTCATGTGATGAAATTGAAGAGCACAGTTCCATCTTTGCCAAGGCCTCACAATGAGCCACAAGGCATCAGCCATGACCTAAATATCCTTGCCTCATTCCAAAAGCCTCATACATTCTTGCATATTTGTAAGACTGCAGCTTCATGTGCACTTCCGCAAACACGCAAAATGCAGAAAACAATCACTTCTCCTTTTCACCAACACACACCTGTTTTCTTCATCAAGCTTGTTGTAAATGACTAATTAATGTTTGGAATCAAAATTAAAATTTGTGACCCTTTTAAAAGGGGAGTTTTCCTAATTCCTCGGTGTGGTGAACATGAAACACACCTGCTGTGAATGGGGACTATCGATTAGGAATCAGGATATTCTAGGAATCACGTTTATTTCCTCACTGAAGTGTTATAGAAGGCAATCGTTTTAGAATGGGTGTGGGAGTATCGACTGAAGTTCAGAGAGCGAAAAGAACCTTAAATACAAGGTAACACAGACATAACAAAGCTGTTGTGTAGAAGATTAAATAGTAAAAATCATCTCCCAATTCTACAGAAATTCAGTCATCTGTCTCAATATCTGTGATATTTATCAAATTGGGTATATTCCTTCAGAAGTTCTATACACAAACATGAGCAAAAAACACAACAATTTTATTTACTCCACATTGTTACATATAAAATTGATTTGAATGGGCACGGTTACATAATAATTTACCTATTCTTGTACTGATGGGTATTCATGCTGTTATTAATCTTGTGCTGTTGTAACAATATTGAAGTGATTGTATAAATGTTATAAATGTGTAAAACGTGCTCCAAGTCAAAGTACATGTGTGTATTTTTTTTTACATTAAAAGAGAACTCAGTTGAAACATATGTAATCAATACACTGATATCTAGAAACACATCAATTTGGTAAAGCATGTGAAAATGGAAACACCTTTTTGTCGTTGTTTTGTTTTTGTTTTTAGCATCATTGATTCTGCTCAGGCAGTGATCCTAATAATAAAAACAAATCCAAGATGTGCTCTTTGACAAAACTGTAGAGAGAAAATTACAGAGGTCAGACCCAAGTGGGAGGGAGTAAAATAAGCTTAATGTATTCTTCCCTCTTCATATTTGTCCTATGTTTTAGTACAGTGCAGGCTGTGTGCCTAAACCTGTCTACACTATTCTACAAACTAAAGAGCGATAAACTAGTAGAAAGAATTGGGGAATTTTCAAAAAGTGTTCAACTGAGTGATGGCATTAAAGGTTCTAGGTTATGATCTCATTGTATCTATTACAAATCATGCTGAGAAGAGGTGACAAGAAGTACAAACTTCAGTGACCTAATGCACATTGTGGTGACCAGAATTCATAATTCCACACTTCCACACTTGAAAGTCCTAAAAATATAGATTTGTAATATTCTTCCTGCCAAAAAAGGTAATTAAATAGATGTTAACTATATTGATTTAATTGTTGATATATATATATATATATATATATATGCTCTAGAGAACTAGCCAAATATACTATTTGCCATGAACACTTTTGTTGAATTAACAACCGAGTATATCTAAAAACATACTTCCAAGTTATATAGAAGCAATTAAGATCATCATTAATAACTGCATGGCATTCCTTTTTATAAATATGGAATAGTTTAATTAACCTCCTAACAGTAGACATGTAAATACCTCTATTCTGTTTAAACAATGCTACTTTAAACTTATTTCTAAAAATCTCACTATTCCTACAAGTTAGATTTTTAGTAAAAATGTATATATATTCTTACTTATTCAAAATAACTAACAAATAAATCCTTTCACCAATACTTAGTATTTAATTTGACATGCAATCTAGCATGTAAAATGGTATTTAATTTGTATTTCTATTATTTGAAGGAATTTCACCAATTTTCATATACTTCATAGTTATTTTCATTTCTTCTTATATTTTCCTGCTCATGATATTGTACTGTTTTTCATCTTTTGTCAAATATACAGAAAAATTAAAAAATGAACTAGAAGAAATTCAATAGTTCAATTGATCAATGGACTAGTAAAATAGCCACAATTCTCAAAAGATGAAATACAAATGATCAGTTGACATTTTAACGTTTTCTCCTCTGCTGTATATGTGCCAAGGGCCTCAGACCAGCTCCTGTATGCTGCCTGGTATGTGACTCAGTGTCTGAGAGGTCCAAGTTAATTGAGACTGCTGGTCTTCCTATGGGGGCTCCTCCTTCCTCAGCTTCTTTCAGCTTTTCCCCAATTCAACCTCAGGTGTCTCCATCTTCAGTCCATTGCTTGGGTGTAAGAATCTGTGTCTGTCTCAGTCAGCTGCTTGTTGGGCCTCTCAGAGGACAGCGGCACTAGGCTCCTGTTTAAAAGTACACCATAGAATCAGTAATAGTATCGGACCTTGGAGCCTCCCCTTGAGATGGATCCCAACTTGCAGTGAGAGAAGAGGAACCTAACCCTGGAAAGACTTGAGGACCCAGGGAGTGGGGAGGCCTAGTGGGGGTGGGCTAGGGACATCCTCTTGGGGACAGGGAGAAGGAGAAATAGGATGGGGAACTGTGGGAGGGTGGATTAGGAGGGGGGGTAATGACTCAACTGTAAAAAAATAGTAAATAAAAAAATGAAAAAAATACAAACTGTGTTCTACCCAAAGATGTCTTTAATAGAGGAATAAAAGATTTCTCCTTTACTAGCCATCAGAGAAATGCAAGTAAATTATATTGAGATTTCAACTCACCCCAACGAGGATGGCAGTCGTTAAGAAAATAAAAACATGTGCTATCAGGAATGAAGACATAATAGAATCCTTGTCCAGTGTAGGCTGAAATATAAATTAGCCCAGTACGGAGTTTCCTTAGAAAACTAAAACCAGATCTACTACATTATCAGAATATACTACCCTGCATAGGTATCCAAAACAATCCAAACATTATGTCACAAATATACACCCATCTTTACTACAGCCCCATTCATAGTAGTTATGTTATGGACTTGACCTTGGTATCCAACAACAGAAGAGTGGATAAGCAAACATGTCATATACATAATGCAATACTTTTGAACATAAAGAGTGAAGTTTTCTCATTTGCAGGAATATGGATGTACCTATGGTTAATTATATTGAGTGAATTATGTCAGTCTCAGGAAAACAAAAATCATATTTTCCTCATACATGGGTTCCAGAGTTTATATTGGCATGTAAAATGGTTAACCACTCATTTTGGAATCATATAACAAATAATTTATATTTCATTCAATAAGTTGGCATGATGTATGATATAGAGTATATATGTTTTGGGCTTTTCTTGTTTCTTTACAAACTAACCTGTGCTGAAGCTATCAAAGTATTATAACTGTCATATCATATTTTTCCATTTAATTCAGACCGTCTCTTACATACATTGATAATTTATTTTGTTTTTGCCTTGGAAGTTCCACATTAAAGCTCTCTATAGAAAGTCTAATAAACTATATTCTTCAGCCTGCACTGTAGATTAATGATGATAATAGGTCAACACTTTCTGCATTTATATGACACAATGACACTAATAGTAGTTAAGTCACATACCTTATTTGTTTACTCAAAATGGTGCGGTTTTTTTTTAAGTGGAAAGGAGCTTACTTAGACATGGATGTGAAGTCATAATGGGTGGAAAAATGTAGGTCTGACGTAAAAGACCAGAAACTGGGTAGTTATGGAAAGAAAGTCTATCTTACTGTCTCAGTTCCTGCTGACATGGAATCATTATTCAATATTTATAATTAAAAAGAAACAAGAAAAGAAAGAAAATGTAGAACGTAGGCCAGTCAATAATTTCAGAGCCAACATACAAGCAGAATACCTCTTGCCAAACTCCTCTCAGTGTTATAATGCACTGAAATGCATGTTCTCTTTGCAGGTCTACAGTGTATCCTTAAATGTTTTAACATGGGAAGACTGTTTATATTTTGCCAATCATTTCACAATGACTTTCTGTAAAAAACTTGATAATGGATTGTTGATATATTTTTGCTATTGAAAATAAACAGTTTCAAAGAGTAGGCTTTAATGTTTAGTCTCCGATGAGCAGGAGCTAAATAGGTATTTGTATTATCTGTGCTAATTGTTCAGCTACCTAGACTACAACATGAAATGATGTGACCTTCTAAAACCAAATTGAAACCGACCCAGATCCCACTTACAAATTTCTCTGTCACCTGGAAATACAGACACTGACTATAAATGAGTAATAGAAGAAGATATCTGACACACTCAGAACGCTATTTCTTCAGGCTATAATCATTTAGAGTACATTTCCACTGTGTGCAATTTTCAAATGTTATGCTCACTTTACCACCTACTTGTTGTGACTTGGTCTATTTCCACATATTCTGCCCAATTTCATACCTTAAAAACTAAGAATCCTATTTAATTTTTTTTTATTAGAAAGCTTTTAATGGCCTTAACTGGTCAGATTTTGTGTCACCAATATTGATGAATCAGTACTACAAAGAGAGAGTAAGCTTCCTGGAAGAAGATATCTTTTAGCAGAGTCCAGAGATATTACAAACTGAGTCTTAATTCAAGAAAGTGTGGGGGAAACATTTTGCAAGTATGTTATAGAGGTCATTCAAGTCTTGTGTAGAGGAGTGGGCTTGGTGTAACCAAACAACATTTTAAATTCTTTCTCATTTATTGAGGTCATAGTCTTAAAGCAAACCAAGGGTGTGATGCCAAGCAGGTCGATAGGCCTGAAGAACATAGATGAAAGAACCCCTGTAACAAATACAATTCAGCATTGTATTAAAAATTATCCACTGGGGGTTGGGGATTTAGCTCAGGGGTAGAGCGCTTGCCTAGCAAGCACAAGGCCCTGGGTTTGGTCCTCAGCTCCCCCCCCAAAAAAATTATCCACTATGATCAAAAAGGATTTATTACTGAAATTCAAGGCCAGTTCCGTACGTGAAAATAAAACTCACCATGTTAACAGAATGAAACTAAAAATTCATATGATCATTTCAGCAAAAATTGAAAAAGCAATTTGTCACGTGAAATTATTTAAAATCAATCCACACTACCACCAGCAATGCGGTTTCCCCTCTCTCATTGGAGCCTCCAAACCGCCCATATCTTTCAGGCCAACCTTCCCCTGCTAGCCCCTGCGCTTCAACCTGCAGAGACAGGTGGTCACTGGCTCTAAACCCCTAGCCCCATGTAAAGAAAACTCCTGACAAATAGAGGCGAATGCTCGCAGCCAACCATTGGACTGAGCACAGGGTCTCCACTGGAGAAATTAGAGAAAGGATTGAAGGAGTTGAAGGGGTTTTCAACCCCGTAAGAACAGTGCCAACCCGGGAAGAGAGAGGCAAAGATTAAAACAGAGACTGAAGGACACCCATTCAGAGCCTGCCCCACATGTGGCCCATATATATACAGCCACCCAATTAGACAAGATGGATGAAGCAAAGAAGTGCAGAAGTGTAGATCGCTCCTGAGACAGCCAGAACACAGCAAATACAGAGACAATGCAGCAGCAAACCACTGAACTGAGAATAGGACCCTGTTGAAGGAATCAGAGAAAGAACTGGAAGAGCTTGAAAGGGGCCGAGACCTCATATGAACAACAATGCCAAGCAACCAGAGCTTCCAGGGACTAAGCCACTACCTAAAGACTATAAGACATGGACTGACCTGGACTCTGACCTCATAGGTAGCAATGAATATCCTAGTAAGAGCACCAGTGGAAGGGGAAGCCCTGGGTCCTGCTAAGACTGAACCCCAGTGAACCAGACTGTTGGGGGGGCAATGGGGGAGGGGGGAGGGGAACACCTATAAAGAAGGGGGAGGGGGAAGGGATGTTTGCCCGAAACCGGGAAAGGGAGTAACACTTTCGAAATGTATATAAGAAATATTCAAGTTAATAAAAAAAAAAAAAAAAAAGAACAGTGCCAACCAACCAGAGTCCCTAGAGCTCCCAAGGGCTAAACCACCAACCAAAGTGTACACATGGAGCAGAGCAACCCATGGATCCAGCTGCATATGTAGCAGATGATGGCCTTGTTGGGCATCAGTGGGAAGAGAGGCCCTTGCTCCTGTGAAGGCTCAATGCCCCAGTGAAGGGGAATGCCAGGGCGGGGAGGCAGGAGTGGGCGGGTGGGTGGGGAGCATCCTCGTAGAATCATAGGGAAGGGAATGAGATAGGGGGGTTGGGGGGGACCAGGAAAGAGGCTAACATTCGAAATGTAAATAAAAAATATCCAATCTTTAAAAGGATCAGGGGACGGGGGCGGTGGAGAAAACTCCAGAGGCTTGTAATTTATCAGTCAGACTAATAACAGTAAATTCTCAACCCACAAAACACCCACAGAAAAACCTCAAAACGCAATTGATGTAGACATAAGCTGCACACCTAGATTGAACAGATATGTTCCATAGTATTTAATCATCTAAGAAATTCCCAATTACTTATGACTCCCAGGACCACAAGGTTCTGGTTCATCTTCCTCCCCTATAGATTGCATCTTGTCTCCTCCTCTCCATCTCTCCTCTCTGTCTCTCTGTCTCTCTCTGTCCCCTCTCTAAAACTCTGAGTTCGCCTTCTTTGTCCACTGCCAATCTCTAGCCTTATCTTTCAGCTGCCCTCACCTGTGTACAGACAGCAATCCACAGCATTTGGCAAACTTTATCTCATGATAAATCCTCTTAATAAACTACACAAATGTCCCTATAACACAACAAAAAGGTCATATATAGGTCTATAGTTAATATCATACTTGTGATCTAAAAAGAAAAAAGACAAGGATATACATTGCCACTACAAATGTTGAACATAATGCTGGAAGGCAGAACAGTTTTCATCATAATGACCTTTATTTTTGTTATCAAAAGGGGGATATAATAATTCTTTAATATGTATTCACTAAAAATTATTACTAAGCTTGTAAACACATCAAATATGATAGATGTATTATTATGATGATATAGAACTCTAATAATGTCATCAGCCATATTGTGAAGCAGAATAAATAATAAAGAAGCCTTTTAACCAACTATTTTCTTCCATCTTGTTTTATCCCTAATCCAAAATGTGCTGATTAACTGTGGATAATGTATTGCAGACAATTTCTATGTTGACTCCTTTTACTCGTGCATCTCTATGGTCTGCATACTTGTTAAGTGAGTCCATATGTGTTTATCAAAGGCTTGCTATGTGTGGCCTTGGGAACAATCTTCCTTTCAGTAATTCTTATCCTGAAAAAGGGGAGAGATTTCCATGCAGATCTGTAAGGACAAGAATTGTACAAGGTTGTGGTAATTTTTCTTCTTCTACTGAGTTCAGAGGACTTCCTTTTGCTTCCCCGATTCATCACACAAAGAGCAGGATTTATTGCTGACTTTTACACCCTCCAGGCTTGGGAGTGCCACCATTGGCAATATAAAAAGAGAGATCAAGTAAAAAAAATAATATCCTGGTTTTTTAAAAGCATCTAATTACCTTAACTATGAACCTGTGCATGATTACAGGTTTCAGTAGGAGGATACATTGATTAAGTCAACATCTCTTCTGTGTCAAGCTAACGGAGTGATAATTTCCACAATTGGCCATTTTCTCAAGGGCACCCCTGGCTTTTAGTCAAGCGTAAGCATATTTTTTTCCAAAAGCAGTAAATAATCCTTATAGTGGAAGTATTAACAAGATCTGAATTGCTAATACTTGTTAAAATAGCTAGGAAAACGGATTCTGTATAATCAACTTGTTTGGGGCCACTATCTCTCAATTTGTAGTATATGTTAATCTTCCTGCCTAGAAATACTCTAGAAAGAAGCTCCAGAGTCGCATTAACAGCAGGTCTACTATTCTTTCATTTCTTCTTCCAGGGAAACAGAAGTATCTATGCGCCAGCAGAAATGATTGCACCATTGATAAATTTCGGAGGAAAAATTGTCCATCGTGTCGTCTCCGGAAATGTTACGAAGCAGGGATGACTCTGGGAGGTAGGATATTTTTCTCCTTTTTTCTCCTCGTCCTCCTTCTGCTCACCTTCATCCTTTATAGTTATTGCATTAGACCTCGATTCTCCTCTGTAATACTCTTAAGAGTACCAGCTATGCAATAGACTCAGATTGACCTTCTCACGGTCCCTTCCTTATTTTTGCCTATGGCATTCATAACTTGGGATTTGGCCTAGGACCAGGAAGCATGAAGGAAGGATCAGAAAATAAAGGAAGAGGAAGGAGGCTGTGCTTTTTGGATTCAGCTCCTTAAGTAATATATTAACGCTGTTGCTGTTCAGTAGTCGGAATAAGAGAAGCGAGTAATCAAAATGGTCATAGGTGCAGGATGACCATGGCACAGGCAGGCTCAAAACACCTGGGACTATCCCTCAGCTAACTGTTGCATGTACTGTGGGGACAGCCAACTGGAGTGTGAAGCTGCTTCTCTTTGGATCCTGTAACTAAGGGACCAAACAGAGCCAATTTTGTATCCTGTGTCTCCCAAAAATCAGCAGGCTTTTTAATCATTTCCTTTTCTTTACAAATCCATTGATCACTTCCAAAAGCTTTTGCCCAGTGGCACATTAGCTTCTTAAGGGATACAGCCCTTTCAAGGATGACCCTCTATCATAAGGCTCTGTGTTCTGTGAGCCTGTGTCTACCATGAGCTCTGTCATCCTTCCAAAATGGCCTCATACTACTTGCTTGACATATACTTCCCTGCTTCTAATTCTTCATAGCTTCATCTGCCCTGTGCCAGATTCCACTCTGCTGCCTGCTGCTTCCAAACAGATGCATCTTTCATGAGAAAAAGAAGCTCATTAGTCTACATTGATTTAGAAATGGAACTCAAAGAAAAACAAATCTATTTCTGAGCGCCTAAAACTATAACCTTATATTTGATTACTCATTATCAATCGGGAAAACCCAAGTGACTGGAATCAAGTCCACTCTTCTCCTATCTCATGGCTAATTTGAAACAATTGTTCTTTCTATAAGGAACTTAATGCCTATTCTGCCTATATATATATATATATATATATATATATATATATATATATATATTATAGATAACTACATCTTCCCCTCCACACACCAGTAGTACTTTTCTTCAGACCATACTATAGCAAGGAGTTTGTTCCAGCTACATCTGTGAGTTCCAATAGGAGCATCTTAAGTAATGTGTAGTACTCTCAGGCATCACAGATAGAATCCCTGTGAGTTATTTTCCAGGCAACTGCACCAAATCAGATTCAAATATTTTACCAAAATCTCATCTTGTTTTTGCTTGTTTGATCTACTCTAAGGATATAGTATAGTTGTGGTCTATAGTGAGAAAAAAGACACAAGATCTCTGGGGAGGACAGAAAGAAATCCAGGAGAGGTAACAGAGTGAAGGATTGGCAGACAATTTTACTGCATGAACGTTGGAAATATTACCCAAGTTCTCTTGAACGCTCATTTCTCAATTATTTAACCTCCTGTGAATTATGCACAGTAAACACTGGCATCTTAATTGAGGATCCCCTGTCTTGTCATCATTTGCAAGTCTTTATAAGCCCATTTTCATACAAGTAAAATTATAAAATACTCCAAATTAAAGCATTAGTTTCATGTCAGAGCCCATATCTTCCATTACAAAAAAAAAAAAAAAAGGTGTCTTCTGACATGATTAAAGTGAGCTTCTTTGGAGGAAAAATCTGCATGACTATACAGTGTACCACCCAGAAATAAATTTCTGAATTAAGTCACTGAAAAGTGGTACAAAAAGATTTCTGATTGGTTTAGTGTGGGTGGGGTGGCCATATTGGAGTGAGCTTGGTGAATACATTGCTAAATTGTTATGGATGGTTTTGATCTCTGTTTCCTTCCCAGGTGTCACTGAGGGACAGATACATAAAAGACAGCAAGCACATTAGGCACTAGATGTTCAGGCTAAGAGATTTCAAGGAAAAGAGAAGAAAGATGCCCACAAAATACAAGGATCATTTTGTTTTCTTTTGCCATACAGGGGATTGAGTTTAGAGCCCTGTGCATGCTAGGCAAGTATTATTCCTCAGACATACATGTCCAGGCAAGTCATAGAAGAATTACTGATGTTGTATAAATGACTATACTTTTGAAGTCTGACCTAGATCAAAGCTTAGATTTTTTTTTACTCCAGGCCCCTGTGAGTATCATTTTCATTATCTGTAGTTTCATTTCATCCTCAGAGTTACAGTTAAGATCACATGAAAAGGTAAATAAAAACACCTTTGAGAAGGTGCTAGATGAATGTAAAGCCTTATTACAATGAGGTCATCAAAATATTAGGTAGGCACAGGCTATTCTTTTTTTCTTCTTTTATTGGTTATTTTATTTATTTACATTTTAAATGTTATCCCCCTTCCCAGTTTCCCTGTCCACAAGCCCCCATCCCCTCCTCCTTTCCCCCTGCCTCTATGAGGGTGCTCCCCAACCTGCCTACCCACTCCTGCCTCAGCCCATTAAGCATTCCCTACCCTGGGTCATCAAGAGGACCTCCACAGGACCAAAGGGCTCCCCTCCCAATGATACCAGATAAGGCAATTCTCTGCTACTTACCAAGCTAGAGTCATGGGTTCTCCCCTCCCAGCCCCATGTACTCTTTGGTTGGTAGTTTAGTCCCTGGGAGCTCTGGTTGGTTGATATTATTGTTCTTCCTATGGACTTGCAAATCTCTTGAGCTCCTACAGTCCTTGCCCTAACTTCTCCATTGGGGTCCCCACTCAGTCCAATGTTTGCAATTCTTAACACTGAGCAATGACTCTCCTTAAGTAGCTTGGCTTGCCATACAATACATGTGTGACATGTAACGACAGGCAATGAATCACTCAAAATAACATCTGGTTACTTCACTCTGCAAAGTGCTACCAGCATAATGCTTAAAATCTGATATAAGTCATTCTAAAAACTTTATGTTAATGTTGAAACACCAAGTCAGTAAAAACGAAACTGTGTATTCGCTTAGACTTTGCACATGGATGGAGTTAAAACTACACCCCTACTTCCTGACATAACCTCTTCCAACATTTATTGTTAACTTAGAGTATCAGTATATTTCACATTTTTATTCAAGCAAAAAGATAAAAGAAAGTAATGGTTCCTAGTGGCCATTGTGAATACATTGGCAATATAATATCTTCTGCTTTTCAGAAGATTTGGGTTTAGCATAGACTTTTTGATCACCTTCAAGAAGTCACATAATTTTAGTTCCTTTTCTGTACTACTCACGCTACAATTGTATAATATGTCATGGAGCAACAGTTAAGAATATGATACTCTTTAAGTCCCTTCTCCATTTTTCCATTGTGAAACTAAAGACCCTTCTGTTGTTAAAATTTTGTGATTTGATGTCAATAGCCACAAAGAAAAGATTGTAGTTCATCCACTTTTTCTTCAGTTGCCAATTACCTACCCATAGAAGTACTAATATGAGAGACTTATTTGCATAAAAATTCTAGCTGCCCCCATTCACACTTATGACAGGTATATGCCAAAACTGTAATTGATGAATAGATTATTGAAGTTGTGGAAGGTAAAGCAGATAGATGTTTTCAGTTCTTGGAGATTCTGGTGTTCTTCAGATGATGTCTGTTTGGTCTCAACACTTTATGATCTCTAGCATGACTGTCTCTAGATAGATATATAATGATAGAGAGCCATTTCTTCATGCTTCCACGCCTACCTTTCTACCCCTTGCTTGTCTTCTTAGTCACTATTGGGATTTATAATAGAATCCAATAGGTGTTCTTAAGATAACTCTTCAGGCTCTTAAATACCCATCTATGGAAAAAGGTATGCCTTGCTTTGTTCTTGATTAATACCTAACTGCATCTGTAAACCTTATATCAAGAACTGCTTAAAGAATTTAAATGCCTTACCCATTTGTTCATTTAAGAAAACACTTAACTGTCTGGATAAGAACCTTCCCTTCAGCTTAATTGGTGGTGACTATTACATAGTATGTAATTCAGATAAATGAGTAGATATCTCTCACTTTGATTTGTACATCCCAAGAAATCCTTCCAGTTTCCAAAATGGAATTGCAGAGAAAAAATAGCAACCTTCCTGTCGTCTTCTTTCCCGAAACTTTCCTCTGATCACTTCCCATTTATTCTTATTTCCCTAGACAAATAGTATTTGTTTTTGTGTTCTGGGACTCTTGAGTTCTCAGTACATAGTAAATAGCATGGACTTAATTATCCCTTGCCATGGCCTGAGTCATGCAGTAGACTGTACATGAATTTTAGGTACTAGATATCACCCACAGGAAGGAAACGACCATGGGCACCCAAAGCATGTGAGATTTAATGAAGTGTACATTTACTTCAACATTTATTTGAGCCTATTATCCCAGTATTTGTGAGGCTAAGATAGGTATATCACAACTTTAATTCTAGCTCGGCTATATAGTAAGTTCCAGGCCAGCTAGGACTACAGAATGGGGCATTCTCAATAAACAAAAATGTCAATTGAGAAGGACTACTAAGACATTGAACTTTGCCTATAAGGATAAAACCTTAACATGTATACAAGTTTTCACAAAGTCTATGAGTTCTCTAGTTAGGAAGATAGCTCAGGGTTTCCTGACAATAGTCTGATGCCACCATAAACTGTAATTTCCATTGTTGAAGGTAGTCTTTACGAAGTTACCTCATCAGTTGCCCTCTCCAAGACTCCAAGAGAAGTGCAGCACTGCTCCCTCTTTGATGCAAGAAAATGATTGTAATGCTACAGTACAACTTATGCCATGGTTCTTTGTGCATATTTTTATTCATTGAAGTGAATTCACCTATTTATGCACTCATCTACAAATACATTTTTCAATATCTCTTGAGTGCTAAATATGTAACAGAGTTTTATGCTGGACAATGGGGGAAGCTGATCCTGATAATAGAGCTGTAATATATGTCTTAAAAATCATATAGGACAAAGGAGATTGTTCAGTGGGCAAAAGCAATGGCTTCCAAGGCCTACAACCCATACTAGATCTCTGGAACCTACATGGAACACAAAGATAACCAACTTACTCAGATTATCCTCTGACCCCTACGTCGGCAGTGTGACAGGTTCAAACATACATGCACATGAATGCACATATACATGTACATATATGTATACACATATACAGACTCTAAATAAATATGTTTTAAAATATGTTAAATAAAAGATATGGTGATTATGATTATACATTACTCCTAAGGTATAAGTAGAAAATTATTCAGGAGAAGTTTAGTGAGATGCAAGAGAAGGGCTATTCAAGGCCATGAGCACAGCTTGAAAAAAAGGCAGAGACATAAAAGCTCTGAGGAGGCTTTAAAGAACAGCAAGTGATTTAAAATGGCCAGAGATAGGAAAATAAGGAAGGAAGCTGTGACCACACTGAACGTGAACCCGATTTCAGGCAGTTGAAGATTTATGGTTGCCAGACAGACATGACCGCATGTCATGTTGCTAACTGTTTATGTGTTTTAAGAGAATTTTGGGCGGCTTAAATGTTATGTTAGGAAGGGCTTACATTTTACCAAAGGAAGAGTGGCACACCATTCAGAGTGAAACAGAAATTTTTAACTTCAAATTTTGCTAACTACCCATGCTTGGTTCTTGGGCTCTACTTACCTCCACTTGAGATTGAAATCTGCAAGTACTGAACATGCCAAAAAGAAACTGGCCTAGACCAAGGTGATTGGCTTACATGAAAAATCTGCAGATATACTAACTACCACTTGCCTTGATCCTGACCACAGTTTCCCAGGGAAAGCTCCTACATAACTATTTCAGTGAAGGTTTTAGAGAATCTGATTTCTAAGTTCAAATGAGGAAAAGAAACCTACATATTACAATCCTTAGGAAGATTTGCACTGTGTGTGGTAGGTTTTGGTGAATACTGTAATAAAATAAACTGAGCTTTAACTGAGGATTCCCAAACTAAATTTCACCTCTCCCTTTTCACATTACACCATTTAACATCCTACCAAAACACTGCTTTCTGGAAAACACTGTTTAAAAAAAAAACAGGTATAAATAAAGACCTTTATTATGTGAGCAAAAAAGTACCTACTTAATTTCATCCATTTCCTAGATCTGCATATCTTCATTTACTGGATAAATCAGTAGAGCATGCATTAACAAACAAGAGTAGTCCATCACTAGCATATGCATGGCTACCAACTCCAATAAAATATGCCAGAAAATATCTATACCATGCTTGTCTCTCACAAAGGATAGAAGACAAAGGCACAGGTATTATCCATAACAACTAGTAACTATAGTCACATAATACTGTCCCAGAAGCACGCTAGAAACATTATTCTATGAAATGCAATATATTCCAGCATTATAGAGAGTGACCACTAACAGTTTTGGTGAACACTCTCTGATAAGCATCCCCGTACACAGTAAGAACACCAACATGATAGTAAGGTTCAATGACTGACTTCTATGTATTTAATGTTTACATTTAGCAAAGAGTTATAAAGCACACTTAACAATTTGAGACACAAATAGAATAGTGTGTTCCTGTAATCCTAGCATTCAAGGGACTGAAACAGGAGAATCATGAGTTCTAGGCCAGCCTTGGTAACATAGAAATGTTCTATTTCTAAAACAAGACAAATACAGTTCAGTGGTAGGGCATACACCTAGCATACACAAAGGAAATAATAATAATAATAATAATAATAATAATAATAATAATAATAATAATAATAATGTGGAACTCAAGGACTGGTTTTTGTTCATTTTTGTTTTTTCATCTTTTCCTTAACTCTCCAGACTTAGTCTAAATTGTCCTTAGCCTGGGTATCGTAGTTAGGATCTCTATAGCTGTGAAGAGACACTGTGACTAC
The DNA here is from genome assembly GCF_011064425.1 of Rattus rattus. Taxonomy (NCBI): domain Eukaryota; kingdom Metazoa; phylum Chordata; class Mammalia; order Rodentia; family Muridae; genus Rattus; species Rattus rattus. The sequence goes on from NC_046172.1 coordinate 56,277,476, forward strand.
AGAAACTCTTATGGAGGAAAACAGTTAATTGAGGTCAGCTTGCAGTTCAGAGGTTTAGTCCATTATCATCATGATGGGAAACATGATGACACACAGGCAGACACGGTGCTGGAGAGGTAACTATGACTTCTACATCTGAATCTGCAGGTACATATAGCTGAGAATCTGAACTTCAAGCCCACCCCCCAGAGACATACTTCCTCCAGCAAAGCCACACTTCCTCCAAGGGCACAAATCCTCATAGTGACACTCCCTATGGTCATATGGGAGCTATTTTCACTCAAGCCACCGCATTGAGAATGCATCTGTTGACTCTCAGTTCTAAGAAGTTCTGCTTCTATACAAAATTCTCAGATACCTGAGTACTTAAGAGCTCTGCATCACCAAAGGATGTGCAGAGGAGCAAACTTCCACTATGTGTCTGAGCATCAACATGTATCATGTATGGCTGGCAATTAGAACTTTAAGGTATTTGTTGTATTGTCCAGTTGTTGTGCTGAACCTGAAGACTCAATACATTAGACAAAAACTACCAGTGAGGTACAGCACAAGTCCTTTTCTGCAAACAAAATTCCTGTGGTAGCTATAGTAGAAATAACATGATAGACTTAGACATAGGTTTGGTTTCTAGACCTGGGTCTAAAATTCTAATTTTGCCCATTTACTATTTTGGTGAACTTGTGAAAGTCTGTATAGCCTTCTAAACCCCATTTTCACCATTTCTTATGAAATTTGTGCAGAAGTAAATATGCCATCCTGCAGTAGGCACACAGTAATTATTGTACTTATTACTTGGTTTTAAGTGAAGACTGATCCTTCTATTCCCAGTACCAGTACAGACTTTTCTTTCTGTCCCTTTGAAAATGGCTTTTAATTCTTGCTCTTTGATCCTTTGGTTTCTGATTTACCTTTTAGTCAACACGTGAAGCCTTCTACACATGGCCACCATCTTCTAGTTGTACACACACACACACACACACACACACACACACACTTCAAAAGGAAGAAAGTTTGCTTCCAGGGGTTCTTTTCAAGGGAACTTGTGTTGGAAGAGACATATATTTTCTCTGTTATCTCTAAAACAGTTATCTGCAAAAGTACATAGATGTGCTCTGTTTCTGAGTACTTGCTTTTAGAGAACTATGCTTAGAGGTAAGTAATATTTTTCTAATCATCAAAATTGATGATACTCCATATCTAATACTTGAATCTTGTTTGTAAACCACCTCCTTAAAATATTTGAATTCTTAAAATGTGCTAGCCTTAGAAAGATTTTACTGGTATTTACTTTTGCTATGAGAGATCCAAAAGCCCATATTTGATCTTGAAAGAGAAAAGATAATGCTGTATTTTCTAACATATTGAACAAAAAAGAAAACACACAACATACAACATATAGAACCATATAGTTCCCAAACATAGTGTTCCAAGAAAAAACTTTTATATATATATATATATATATTTTAAATTTAACTACCTATTTGATTTTATCTTATGGGCATTGGTGTGAGGGCATCAGATGCCCCTGGGACTGAGTTACAGACAGTTGTGAGCTACCATATGGGTGCTGAGAATTGACCTCTTGGGTCATCTAGAATAGCAACCAGTGCTATTAACCACTGAGCCATCTCTCCAGCCTGTTATCTGATCATTTGAACTTTTCCTATTTCTGGTTGTAAATTGAGAAATATATTCCTTATTGTACTGAACGCAGATAATTTACCTGGGTAGGGTAACCTTTTAGAGACATTTGAACATCTTTTGAGACCATGCTGCTTAGAAGAACTAGGGAAAGAAATATGTGTTCACTGAGGAAGAAATAAAGCATCCATATGAAGTTTTTGATAATATTTCCATGACAATTTATGACTAAATAGCAAACTGGAAATATAATTACTGCCTGGATGACCTCTTTTGTCATCAGATTCCATGTTACTTAGGCCAACTAATTGGCACCAAATATAAACCCAGGAGTGCCAATTCCTTCTTTACCTACTGGCTTGCCATCCTGTTGAATGAAGGCTTCTGAGGCCGAAATGGGAGTAAATTGATAAGGGACATTTCAAGCTTCTAACAGTCAGAAACTAAAATTATGTAAGTACCAATCACTATCAGAAAATTTGGACTTGCGTTTGAAATTAAGAAATAGAGAACTCAAGCAGCCCAAGCCAGCACAGTGAAGTGTCATGTTGGCAACTCTGAAACCAAAAGAAATTGAGGGTTCTTTCTCCTTGACAGGCAATAAGGCATGGAAGCTTTGACTATTGAACTATAAGGCACAAAGATATTCATTTGTAAATGATTTAATTGCCAGACCGAGTAAGGATAGAGAGATTTTTATGCAACATTTTAGCTGATGCAAACAATTCAAAATACCATCATGAAAGAATTGTTGTTGATCTTTTAGTGGTTGTTACAAAAGCATTACATTTTACCATCCTGTTTCTTTGCCCCCTCATATTCTCTACTCTGAAAAATTATTTCTAATCTAGAATTTACAGGGAAGTACATGAACACATACTCATACTGAAGTCATTAAGGTAGAAAAGAAAAATTAATCCCCAAATAGCAATTGTCAATTTCTTCATCTCACCTTCTTCTTACAAGGTAAGAAAACTTGGAAGGCATGGAAACTCCTTTTCCAAAATGGTGACCGCCCCTCTCTCCACTTGTACCCGATGCTTTCTATCTCAGAAGAACTGACTTGGGCATCTGATTCTTGAACATAGGGGGCAAAGCCATCTTAAGCCACTACTTTAATCACAAACCACTTTTCATATTAGAAAATTCTGTTTAGTAATTACATCTATCTCAAAATGACCAGACAGTAAAAAGACTGTTCTGAATTTCTGCCAAAGGCTAACTGTCAACCCTAAGCTTTGTGAAAGAACTGAGGAAGTTGCTTATCCACAGACAGGGAAGAAGGATCAAATTTTGCTTCTCTTAGAAAAACACCAGCCAGCCCTCTCTTAAAACACTGGAGTTAAAAAAGAGTCAAATAGTCCTCCCTCTTCTCTCCTCAAGGGGTGACTTGTTTGTAGCAGCCCACACAACTAGAACTTACCATAAGGTGGAAGGCAAATCTGAGGTGCAATGCATGCTTCCTTTGTTTCCCTCCAAGGCTGGGCTAGTGAAGGAAGTGGGTTTGGTATTCTCTCTTAGCACCTGAGAACTTCCTCCACTCCCCACTGCTCCCTCACTGAAAACTTTTCCCTCTATCTGATCAGATCAGCTGTGAGACTTCCTCAGACACTGCAAACATTGTATCGATAAGACACTTAGTATTCCCTGTGCTTTGTTGTCTTGCAACAACCTCCATCTGGATAATCATTCCCTCCTGTTGGAGGCACAGTACATGAGGCCTGAGCAGCAGACAAAACATGAAAGTAAAATGCTCTCCGTCCTTGATTTGGACTCCAGCTTTTCTGTCCTGTCCTTTCCCAGTCACCACACACACACACACACACACACACACACACACACACACACACACACACACACACACATCCCACAGCTCCCCATATATGCATACACTCTTTCTCTTTTCCTTTGCTTAACCATATTCTGGGGTATACAAAAAGAAGGAAGGACTTTGGGAGGTATGTTTCCTCCTCCTCCATACAAAATTTAAATCTGACCAATGAGAACTTCTTTAATGTGGATTGAAAGGCAAACGTGGTTCGCTTTTTAACTGCTTGCTATTCTTGAATACTATTTCTGATAGTGAAATTTTCCTAAAAAACCATTAATATACCAATGGTTTTTTTTGTTTTGTTTTTGTTTTGTTTTGTTTTTATTTACAACAGACTGACAAAATTAGTGTTATTAACATTGGTGCTTCCCCCCCTTTTTTTTTCACTTCTCTTTCTTTCTTCTTTTTTTTTAAGGAAAAAAACCCTCTCATTTGCTTTCCAGGTCATACTGACCTGTTCAGCATGGACTGTTTCGCATTTGTTTTTAATGTCAGTTTAAATGTAATTGTAAAAGCATGTATGCTCTAAATTCATGTAGTTACTTTTTCCAGTGGAAAAGCCTGGTATGCAAAACCATTTCCAGGCTCTACAAGTTCTCAGGAGCAGGTTTGGGGTAATGACCCTGTGCTCCTCACTCAGGATGGCATCTGGACAGTGAACCCCTTTCCTCTGGCTCAGTAAGTCAGAGAAGGGAGAGTTGGAAATAGTTTCTGTGCTTTGGCAAGGGTGTGCAGCATTGCATATCATTCTATTATTAATTATGTTTACTCCTCCACAAACTAAGAACCATTAGACTAAATAGTCCCACATAAACCTTGAAAGATAAAATTTGATATTCTTTCCCCTGGCTATTCTCCTGACCAAGAACTGGGACTAGAAGGAGAATGAGAGTCAGCACCAGGCAGGGGTGGGGATCGAGGAGCCTTCTTGCCTGAAAGGGTATTTGTCATACATTTATTAATCCCATTTGGTCTCATTCTCCTGATAAGTTCTCACTTCATGGTTGCCAAGGACTGGCTTTGTTCTCTTACCTGCTATCCCTGTCTCAATTTTTCCCAATCCAATTCCCATTCCTGCTTCTAACCCTTCTTACTAATAACATGCTGGTGGAGCTGACAGAAAGGCAAACATACCTAACGCAGCGAGAAGACACCCGAGTCTGTCTTTTGTTCTGCCACTAACTATGTGTTTTGGTAAGATTTCCCTGTGCCCTTTGGTATCCCCATCTATAAAAGAAGGTGGGAGAAAACAGAGACAACATCTAAATTCTCCAAACACTTTTTCTGAAACTGGAATCTTTTCTTCAAATAAAATCTGAAATTTTATCCACCTAAATGCAAACTATATTACTGCTGCTCTGATTTGAAAGGAGGTGGTGAGGTCACATATTAAAGTTCACCTTGCCTTTTCCACAGAGACTTTTGAAGACATTCACAGGCTCCTAAGAGCTCTACTGGTGTACTAAAGTGATAGCTAGTAATCCTTTGAACTCTCATTTTTTTTTCCTGTTAGATTTTAGTCACAGTGGAAATTGTAAATTTCAGAAAGAAGACACTTTTTTCCAGAACATTCACCAGTTTAGGACATGGAGTATTGTGCTGCTCAGTAAGAGTGAGAGCCATCATCTATTGGTGTACCTAATTTACTCTGTGCTAAGCAATATACACTCTTCCCCCTCCCCACCCTTTGTAAAATCACAACCATGTGAGTCTGGTCTTGCTGTGTACAATGATTCAGAAAGCTGTCAGTCTGCCCTTCAATCTTTCACCCAAAATGAAAAATGATACTGCTCATAATTTGCCACTAGAAGGATCTCCTCCAAGTGTTTCTTGCCAGACGTCCACTCTTGAGAAAAGCTATCACCTGTCAACTGCATTTTCATAGAATCCAGACAGGTCTCATGAGGCTTCCGTCATTTCCTCCTAAAAGTAGTCCTATAGAGGGATCGGAGTGTATTTTCACCAAGGAGATTAGAAAAGTATAAGAGAAAGCAAGGGATTTGTTCCTGACCATACATGCCATAAGACTCTGATATTACCACTAAGACTTTGATATTTTAATAACATTTTAAAATTCCAGTGTCATTTTTTTCTTTTTTGTCCTGGAACTCAGAGGACATCTCACCATATGTGAGTCTCCTCAGTGGTGAAAAATGTGTTTGTTAACCTGAGATACCACTATGGTGTCTCTATTCCTTCAAACACTCTGATGATTTAGATACTATTCTCTCTATCTTACACATGAGTTAACTAAGGCATAGAGAGACTTCATCTTGCCCTGGGTCTCACGAAAATAGACTCATGGCTACTAATGAGACACTCTAGCTCCAAAAGCTTTATTTTCAAAAACAATATTTTATTCCTGAGAATTTTCTCTATGTGTGTAAAACATGAGAGTTTTTAAATAGTTCACTTTCTTCATGAATGAGGAAAAAATCCCTATGAGTGGAGAAAGCTGTCTTGGCTCATAATCTAGTACTCCTCTGATCTTAAGTCACATAAAAAGATCTACTATCCTAATTCTAGTAAATGGAATGATGACCGATATGACAGGCCAAAAGTCATGTGGAGAATTCTGTCAGTTCAGAATGGCATTTATTTACTCCCATTCACTAGCCCATCCTACCACGGCTCAGGAAACATCCTGGAAGAAGAAGCAGAAAGAATGAAAGGTGGAAGATGAGGAGGAGCGTTGTGCAAAATGTTGTATGGTGGACATGAAATATCTACTGCATACATCAACTCGCAGCAGCTATACAAGACCTGTGCAAGATCCAGCCAGATGAAATATACAGCATGGAGCACGAAGGGGTACCTAGACACTAAGGCTACCTGAGGAACTACTGGTAGTTGATGGCTACTTTGGGAGAGAGAGTTACATTTCTTCGGGAGTGGAATTTGTCTTTTTGTTGATTCCTTCAAATGATCATGGTCTTAATGCAAAGAGCTCAGTATTTTAAGAGCTTACCTGATTCAGTCAAGCCCTTAGCATTCAACTGAGTTGGAGCTTTAATATCATTTTCTCAGTATCTTCATAACAACAACCCGTTTGTTACTAGACTGCATAACTGAAAGAAGATGCATTTATTTGTGGGACTCAGAATCATAGATGATATCCTAAAAATTAGTCTCTCAGAGAAGGTAATTCTTTGATACTCCAAATTCTATGATGAAATCAAGGGAACAGAGACATCCTCAACCTTGGGCATAATAATTTAAAGTTTCAAAGACTATAGAAACATCACCTATACCTCTCTCTCCTGCCTATGAGTGACAAGGTATATAACCCTAGAAAACAAAACAATTAATCTGGAAACATCCCAAAAAAAGTCATTGAAGCTATAGAAGTTACAAAGCACATGTAGACCTCCTTCGAAACACACCACAAAGCCTGCTTTTTAAAAGCTCGCTTTGTGCTGTGGAGGTAGTCTCCACAGAAACACACTGTCCCCAGGCTAATACCAGCGTACAAGCTTTCCAGGACCCTGAACATCAGATGGCAACAAGGTCGTACCCTGTGAGGGCCCTTTCTTTCCACTACTCTAACCTAAATATAAAAGCAGTTACAAGATGTAGAGTAGCTCATATTCTATTAGAACTACCCACTTTTACTGCCCCCCCCCTCGGTTTTGCCATTCAGTTTAAGTAAGTCTCTGCCTTGACATGGTGGTTAGTTGGTATGTACCTCATATAGAGAATTGTTTTTTACTCTGGGGCTCAGGTGCAGGGGAAGGGAGGAGCATGGGGGTGGCCTTCATGGAAGAAAACAAGGCCTTGGGCACTGAGTAACAGCTGAGACTAGCAAGCTTCATTGTCTAGGAGTCCAAGTCGTCTAGCAACATGCTGGCCTCTGCTGCAGAGAGAGAACAGAGGATCCCTACAGAATGAATGGAATTCGATTTCAATTATGTTTAGTACAGTCACGCTCTTCAGGCAGATAGCTCAGAACACCTGGTGCGGCTTGAACCACTATGGTCACCCAGACAGCATATTACTGAGGCCCCGAGGACAAATGGGAATTCAGAATCTCTCCCTCAAGCAGATGCCTTATAACTGTAGAAGACAAAAAAAGACAGGCAAATTCTGATTGGCACAATTAAAAGAAATGGGAATAATTTTGTCTCAATGGACCTTCCCCATAGTGTCTATGCATATATGAATCTGTTTAGGCCCATAAGTCGTCACCTCACTGAAATCTCACAGGTCACACAGACTAAATCTCGTCGATTGTACACCAACCACTCTTTGTCCCTATGCCTTTTGACTAAAATCCACTAGATTCATGTTTGTATAATTCATTTTGGATTTTATCAATAGCTTTAGTATAGTATGGCAAATAAGACATCTGGCCCAGAAATCAGTCAACATTCACAGTCCTACTCAACAGACTCTCTGAGATAATGGAAATGTCCTATATTTCTGCTTTTCTGTTATCAGTCACTTGCTACATGTGGTTTTAAACACTGGAAATAGGTCAAGTGATAATCATTGAATTTTTATTTTTTTATCTTATTTTCAAGAGTCATATGGAGATAGTGGCTATATAAAATACTGCAAGCCTGGGAAGGTGCTCAGAGAGGGGCATACTGAAAGAGAGCAGGATTAAATTAGTAAAAGAGAGCAATGAGTCATAAGGGATTTAAAATTACGAATAAGAGCCCTGGTTCTAATCCTAGCTCTGCCACTAGATTGTTTCACCCTCACGAGATTCAACTTCTGCCTCTTTGACTTGAAAATTTGGACTAATAGAAGAATTCTCAAAGTTATATCTAAGGTTTGAACTCAACTTAGAATATATGTGTTTCATGAGATTTAATGTCCTGCATGGTCTTCTAGAGTTGAGATGACACTAAGACATTCCATTTCAGTTTGCCAGGAAGAATGCCTACCATTATTGTATACACATACCTACACACTGCACTTCCTGGGTAACTTTTGAATATATTTGATTCTGTGAACCTTGGACTCTTGTGACTCTAAGGACTTTTCCTTTTTGCCAAGCTGCGAATCTATATACCACTACCGTACCCCAAATATGTTTCTGTTTAGGCAGGGAACTGAGTATTTTCACAGCCTGTTAATTCTCTATTTTCAGATGTGAAAGTCCATTGTCAGAAATAAAGATTATAGTCAAATGACTATACTTTAGGGATTCAGACTTGGTGGAAAAGCCACATGACAAAAAACAGAGAATGTGGATTTTCTAGCTAAAGGAGGTTCCGATTATTAGGGTTATTTTTCCTATGTTTAAGACTAGAAAATACCAGCAATAAGGATGAAGTCTGACCGGAAACTGCAACAGGGTCATTCTGGAGGCATTATCACTTTGGATTCACAAAGTAGCAAAAGATGAATGCCAGCCACTCACTTTGAAAGGAGATAGGCTGGGTTCATACCAAACCCCAAGCGTAATGCCTTTAATGGGAGGTGAAAGTTAGCAGTGGATGTACATATCTATTTATTACTAGCTGTGCCTAAATCCTATAGAAATGATGGTTGGAAAAGGTCATCTTGCAGTCAGGATTGGGTTCCAAGGCATCCTTATTATTTTCCCTCTTTTCTTCTCAATGCTTCTCTCTGTCCTAGGTATCAATACAATCATGTAATTTACTATTACGTTGATTTACTTAGTAAGAGTATGATAGAGTTTACAGTAAAGATCTTACTTTTCTAATTAAGGCTTAAAGTCTGTTCTGGATATGTCATTTTTCTATGGAGCCAGAAGCAGATATATAGTAATTTTTTATAATAACATTTATATGCTTGCTTTCAGGGATCAGCTTCTCTTTATTTTATGTCTTTCTTTACATATTTAATTATTATTTTAAAAGATTAGAGAAAATACAGTTTATGGTCTACTCTCGGTGCATCAGCTTATGATAGATCTCAGAGTTATGACCTTTTCAATTATTTAAACTTATCAATATAAGTGCTTGGGAAAACAGAACAAAGTAACCATTGGAATGCCAGAGGACTTTTAAAGTGTGTGTGTGTGTGTGTGTGTGTGTGTGTGTGTGTGTGTGTGTGTGTGTGTTCTATGAGCATATTTGGAAGACAATTTTTTAAGTTTAATAATATTTTTTTCTTTTATTGGATATTTTTACTTACTTTTCAAATGTTATCCCCTTTCCTGGTTTCCCCACCACCCTCTATTGCATCCCTTCTCCCCCTACTTCTATGAGGGTGCTCACCCAACCACCTACCCACTACCTCCCACCTCCCCATCCTGACATTCCCCTACACTGGGGCATTGAGGCATTGAGCCTTGACAGGACAAAGGGCATCTCCTCCCATTGATGCCCAACAAGGCCATCACCTGCTACATATGCAGCTGGGACCACAGGTCTATCCCTGTGTACTCTTAGGATGGTGGTTTAGTCCCAGGGACCTCCGGGTGGGGGGGTCTGGTTGGTTGATATTGTTGTTCTTTTATGGGGTTATATACCCCTTCAGCTTTCAGTCTTTTCTCTAACTCCTCCATTGGGGAACCTGTGTTCAGTCCAATGGATGACTCTGAGCATCTGCCTCTGTATTTGTCAGGCTCTGGCAGAGCCTCTCAGGAGCCAGCTTATATCAGGCTCCCATCAGCATGCACTTCTTGGCACCCGAAATAATATCTGGGTTTGGTGGTTGTATGTATATGGGCTGGATCCCCAGGTGGGGCAGTCTCTGGATGGCCTTTCCTCAGTCTCTGCTCCACACTTTGTCTCCATTTTCCCTCCCGTGAGTATTTTGTTCCCCCTTCTAAGAAGGACTGGAGCATCCACACTTTGGTCTTCCAGCTTCTTGAGCTTCATGTGGTTTGTAAATTATATCTTGGGTATTCTAAGCTTTTGAGCTAATATCCACTTATCAGTGAGTGCTTATCCTGTATCAGAATGATATTTTCCAGTTCCACCCATTTGCCTAAGAATTTCATGAAGTCATTGTTTTTAATAGCTGAGTAGTACTCCATTGTGGAAATGAACCACATTTTCTGAATCCATTCCTCTGTTGAAGGGCATCTGGGTTCTTTCCAGCTCCTGGCTATTATAAATAAGGCTGCTATGAACATAGTGGAGCATGTGTCCTTGTGATATGTTGGAGGATCTTTTGGGTATATTCCCAGGAGTGGTATAGCTGGGAGCTCAGTTAGTACTATACCCAATTTTCTGAAGAACCACCAGACTGATTTCCACAGTGGTTATACCAGCTTGCAATCCCACCAACTAGGAAGGAGTGTTAATGAATGAGTTTGGGGTACTGTTACTGTGATCATCAAAGAATATTATTGTATCTAGTATTCTAACGGCTGTCTTCTAATATGATTTTCATTTTATGGACAGATGATAAAGTTAGGGATCTTTTTTTAAAATCCTATTACAGCTTCTAACCCTTTACCATACTTTTCCTCACTTCTCTAAAGAAAAAAATCAATATGTGCTATAGTACATGATCAACAATGAATATCATTCAGACAATATCTGAGGCACCTGATGATGTGTGGTAGGAAATAGAACACCAAAATTTCCTGCTCACTATTCCCAAGGTGGGATGGCTTAGGAGTCTGAAAATAGAAAAGATTTTCAGAAGGTTTTCTAAACTTCATTTTCATTTCATACTTAAATTCTTGACTGCTGTCAACCTAGTCTCTGAACCCCTACAATGGCATGAGCATGTGGCAAATTTTCTATCCTCAGAGAATCTTAAATACTTTTGCCTGTGAGAGAGAGCTAAGCCTGGTAGCAAAGACCTGTATTTCCAGATACACTGGGGAGCTGAGATGGAAGAATTATAAATCCAAGTCCTGTCCAGGTTACAGAGTGAGTTCAATGCAAAGCTGATTAATTTTGTTAAATTCTTGCCACAAAAGTAAAGTAAAAATGGGGACTTAAAATATTGGTTCAGTGATGAGTATTTACTAAGCTTGGATTATGTTCAATTCCCAGTGCTGAAAAAAATGTGTATATAGAGAAAAGGGACCTAATTTCCAAGCTGATATACTTTTTAGTACCCCTTTAGCACCCATGTAGGGAAGTCCAGATCTTCAGTCAACAGGTCTTTTTAGTCACTTTTGTTAACACAGATGTATTTGCATGACACTCTTGTTTACAGCATTCAGTATTTGCCTAAAACCTAGAAGTCAGGACATCATATATATATATATATAGACACTAATTGTTGTCTTGGTTACAATGTTCATTATTTGCTTATTGCCTGTAAGACAAAGCCTGAACTTCTTATTATAGTATACATTAAAAACCGGGTCACATTTTATAGCACTGTAGATAGCCATTCTTTCCATATAAGCAATATAAACTATATAGCAATATAAACACTGATTTCTGGTTTTTCCCATTTCTTTATGTCCTTTCTACCCATTTCTACCTGGTGAAATTTCTTATCAATGTTTAAGCTCTAGGTCAAATGCCATCTTTGAGGTGAAGTATTACCTAAGTTCACCATATAAAAAGGTGTCTCCCCTCTTCATGGTGCCTCTATTGTAGTCTCTACTGTTCTGGCACTTTCCAGAATTATCAGTATTTACTTCTCTTCTAAAAAACTGGAGCATAACCTATGTTCTTTATGCTACCCAATAACAAATATTTGCCAATGGAAGTGTGGATAATAGATGAATAAAGAAATCAGTCATGAATGTTTCTGTAAAGGAATCAATTGGAAGAATGTCCCAGGTATCAATACTGAAGTGTGCATTCAGGCAGAGCTGATTCAAGGATATACTAGAGTGGTCTGGAACGAGGATCAAAGGGGAAAGCAACATATGAAAGTTTTGGGTTTAGCAGGGATGATAACTATCTCATTCAACCAATGTTAATAAACACTTGTCTTTAAGAAGCTGGTATTCTATGACCAGAAATAAAGAAGATATTATTATTAATAACATTACTATCATCATTATTTTAGCTCTCTTACTTTTCCTAACAGGGTAAGTATTATGTGTATTTTTGGCCACTGATAATAAATTCAAGTTTCTTTTACTTCTCAATAGCTCGTAAGCTGAAGAAACTTGGAAATCTCAAACTCCAGGAAGAAGGAGAAAACTCCAATGCTAGTAGCCCCACTGAGGACCCATCCCAGAAGATGACTGTATCACACATTGAAGGCTATGAATGTCAACCTATCTTTCTTAATGTGCTGGAAGCCATTGAGCCAGGAGTGGTGTGTGCCGGACATGACAACAACCAGCCTGATTCCTTTGCTGCCTTGTTATCTAGTCTCAACGAGCTTGGCGAGAGACAGCTTGTACATGTGGTCAAGTGGGCCAAGGCCTTGCCTGGTAAGGAAAAGGAGAATGGTGATCTCGGATAAGGGACATGATAATTATTGAATGGTTCTTTGAGTCAGGTACTTGTTACCATATGCAGTCCTCAATGCCACACTGTGGAGAAGTGATTTTCATATAAAAATTTTTGACTGTCAATGCTGAGGAAGTTGAGACTCTGAAAGCATGAGAAAAAACAATATACTAGTACCCCACGTGACTATACAGAAACACAGTAATCATAATTTGTCATTTAAGCCCAAATCACATATCTTATAGTTACAGCTACATAAACCGCAAGATGTTCTTCTGTGTGTAAACATGGAAGTTCGCACCAGAGGTAGCATTAAGCCTGAGTTATCCCACAGGAATTTTTATGATACGGTAGAAAGAAAGTTGGAAGTTAGAATACTTAGTTTCTAATCTTAGCTCTGCTCAAAACCCATTTTTGATCCTTTACCATTCTGGGACTGTTTATTTCTATGTATCAAGAGTATTTTGGACTAACTTGATGATTTTTAAACTCTACATCAAGGAACACTTTAACATTCTTTATAGTACTTTAGAAATCACAGTGGGAAGAAAGGTTATATCATAGTAAGAGTTACCAAATGATTATCTTACTTCTCTTGGAATAGGAGCAAACTTCCTTGCTAGGCCATCCGAAATTTAAACAAGTCTTGTAATTTAACTATAATCGATTAGGAAAGCTTTAGATATCTTTTATCTATGAATTCATAAACTTGTTTTAGCAAACAAATTGTTTATCTCTTTTTTAAAAATGTATACAGATACAAGTGGCTCCATTGATTTAAAGCTAGAATCTTTGCCTAATCTTCAATCCTTTGCCATCTCATCTCCCTCAGCACTACCCCCAATTAAGCCATAAGCTACTAGTCACTGTCATACAGTCTTGTGACTCTTGGGAACTCATTTTGAAAGGCAATGAAGCGTATGCTCTTTAAAGATTCTCCCAATCCTGAGATTATATGATTCAAAGATTCTTTTGAAATATCAACAACCAAGTCTCCTTCTGTCAAGTCAAAGACAACCCACACTTTAATGAAAACTTTACTATTCAGGCCGGGAATTTGTGTGTGGGGAAAAACAGTTTTCCGTTTGGACTATCATAAGAATTCACTGTATAGGACCCTTTTTCTTCTATTTTACATAAATTAAATTCTGACAAAGAGGGGTTTAATGATCTTAAGTTAAGACAAAATAAGCGCATTCATACAGACAGAACATAGACACATATGAAATAAAATAAACACAACTTGAACCCAGGCCTTCCTAATTCCAAAGAACTCCCAACTTATGAACTCTAGCAATTATGTATAATGGCCCTCCATTTCTGTCATTCTTGGCTTTACAGTGAGGGGCAAAACCTCCTAGAAGGCCACCTGAATTGTATAATGTCCATTCTACTTTTGAAAACATTGCATTTTGATTGTCAAGAACTCGTTTTTTATTTCTAACCCACAAGGCCCCAATCCCAGCTTCTAGAACTTTCCTACTACTTTCTCATGTTGGAAAACTGAGTTTATGTAGCCAATAAGATTACTGGGCAGGAAGCCCAAGGACTGTGGCTGGATATATACTGTGCCAAATCTGAAAGTTCACACAGGGAGCAAGAATGCAAACAAGAAAAAAGGCATTATTGTCATTTATCCAGCTGGATGTCTTGATGCCATTTTTAATGGAGAGTCTCAATTTCCAAATATTTAACATGTCTCATTTTATAGGATTCACAAGCTCTCCATATATATGAGTCTCAAAAATGATCATCATTTCTATTTCACACACCATAACTCAAAGAAGTTAACTAACTTATTGCATTAGTTACTTAACAATGGAATAAGAGCTTATACTCTGATCATTTGATTTCTAATTAAGTGGTCTTAGAAATAACCTAGTACAGATAACCATGGCAGAATCTCTCTTACCTGGAAATACTGGCTGTCAGTGTCTGAACCCTCAGCATGGAAAACCTTTTCCTCACACTAACAAATCTGCAAGCCAAAATCAGTTTAGTGTCTGCCTTTCCAGAATAAATGACCTCTGACACTGAATCATTTAGAAGAATAGCTCCTAAAGGAAGCTGATTACTGCATTCATAAGAATGACTATTGAAATTGTCCATAATCACCTACTAGTTCAAGTAATTTGCACATTCAACGTTTGAGTTTCTGTTCTATACAAGAACCTAGTCAGATGAATTCTATTGTACATTTTCTGTGGTGGTGATAATATCTGGAAATTTCCTCATAAGGTTCCTGGTACATTAATAATTCTAATTAAAAATAGGAGACATTTGAATTTGATTGTAATATACACAATATATTTGTAAGCAGATGGATCTAGATTGGGATCTTACCTATGAATTGATATATAACCTTAAGTAAATCATACGACTTTATGCAGCGTTTTCCTCATCTCCTTTTAGAGATGGTAGACCACTTTGTGAACTGTCATCAGCACAGAATTTATGTATAAAGAATAGCTAGCGAGGAGGTAAAACATAGTAACTGCTGTCTAGATGATAGCTTATAATTATGATGATTAGATGTTAAAGCTATAGCTTTCATTAAGCTCAATCTGAATTGCCAACAGCCTTCTGTAGACCTCATATATTGACCTTGGGTTTGAATTGTCCTCTTTGAAAACATTGGCTTGTCATTACTCCGGAGCAACAGACATTTCCAGGCCTTGTTTTTCACACACTGTCCCAGACATGAAGCTATATACTTCTAGTGGTGTAGATGATTGGGTAATAATGCTGATTAGATTCTAATGAGAAAACAGAGAAGCATCATCTATTCCTTGTTGGTTGTGTCTCAAAGCCTGAGCATAATTCCTCTGTATTTTGCCAGAACAGTATAACATTGTCTGACACTAGAGTTCCCCCCTGTCTTCCTTTATTAGCCATGCAATCTGAGGGGGCTAGTTCAAAGGCTATACATTTAAAGAACTGTCAGGTATTACAAACAGAATGCACCTATATCAGAAAACAAGTGTTTTACGTTATTGGTGTGTGCACAAGTATTGTGTCTGAGTTCTAAGCAGCTCTGAGTACTGTTAATTAGTATTGCAGACTAACTGAAATGTTCCCCTTTAACATTTTTTGTTAGTTATCTGTTGTTAGAGAGTAGGGGAAACATATGTAGAGATAATTTCTTTGATACCTGCACAGTTTAATTCTTTCCTCTCCATGTACCTTCAGATTCACACATTTCACCAGAAGATCAAAGTTTATCAACCAATTTTTTTCCTGTCTACTACATCACAGCACAGATGTTCATGGTTCCTATTTCCAGGACTCTTTTACCATGTTAACCTTAAATATTCCCTCATTAAACCTGGCCTCTTGTCTTCTATAAGGAGTTCAATCAAGGGATTCTATACCATAGAAGGTTTCCAAGAGAGAAATGCTTTCGAGTTTGAGGCTCCAGCCAGTTTGTTCATTTGTCAATACAATTAAGAGAGAAACACAGGCTTGGGAACTAGGATAATGACCAAGAGCTTATGCCTGGGAGATGTGAAATCTAAAGCAAAATGAAAACCGAAGGGAGTCAGTGTGTAGGTGAGTGGGCAGAGAGCATTCTGATAGTGAAGATCTCACACTTGAGCTCATAGATAAGAAATAGTAGATGACCCACATAATCTCTGAGCTGTGACCATTAGGAGATGATTAAGGAATAGAGGTGAAAACTGAAACACATGGATTCCAGTTGCAGTTCAGCCCTGACTGCATGACCTTGGGCAAGTCACATAACTGTTCCAATCTTCAGGTTCCATGTTGATAAAATAAATAGTATATTGCCTGTCACCTAGAGTCATGAGTATCAAATGAAGCAAATTTACAGAATGCTTGCCCTAATATTCTTAATGATAATTCTGAATTTGTATGAGGAAAATAAAGGAAGTACAAGTAGGGGTGCGCTGCAGGGCAGTGCTTTAAAAGTTTTAACTATTCTAAGAATTGGAAAGTTCCGGTAAAAGTTGGTTATATATATTTTACCTATGTGTTATTACAGATGCAACTTTTGGAGGTTTCTTCCTGAACTTAAGGGAAGCCATTTGGAAGGAATCAAAGTCCCGTTCTATAAAAATTGAATAAATAACTACTTAGGCCCCATATTATGTATCTCATATCTTTCAAGAGCCCAGTCAAATACCCGGGCTATGATTTGTATTAGGGGGCAAAGATTAATAAAATAAGCTTGAAGTCTTGTAGAAGAAAGATGTGTCCATTTATAAATCAGAATGTTTTGAACAGAGTTCTTTAGTCTGCTAAAGCTACTTCAGGTTCCTTGAAAAGGCAAAGAATCATGATGGGTCCATGGTCATGAATAATATAGAAAATACTCTACAGAGGAAGCAGCTTTGGAAAACTAGCTGAGGCGTAAGTGAGTGTTAAATCAAAGTAAAAGGCATCTCCTGAGTGGAAGCATGGAAACACTTGCAGGCATTGCGACAAATTATGGGTTTTGCAAGAAGGGCTGGGACCCTACTAGTATCAGAAGGCAAGTGACAAAAATTAACCCTAATCAGGCAGGTCATACAGGGTTTCCTATATAAAAATAGCAGCTTATGGGTAGCAGATGGATATAAAATTATGAGGGGCAGAGTTATATAGGAAATAGAAATTCAAGAAAGCATGGGGTACAAGAATTATGGAGGAAAAAAGCCTAAAGGGGGGTATAGAGAAAGCAATATGTATTAACCACCTCCCATAATTTGCAGATATGTAAGATTATCCCTCTCCTATGGTTGTGGCATGGCTGACATCAGATTACAACTAGAAGACAGCTTTGTAAAATGAGAAGAACTGTCCACGTAGGAGAACTGGCAATTAAAGTGAATCTTGCCAAAGGCGTAATCATCAAGAATGTGGGCTTGAGAAATCAGCCTGCTAGACACAGTCATATGACCTTGAACATATTCCTAGGCTTCTCTGTAACTCATTTTCACTGATGCACAGAATGGGGATAATAAATGCACCTATTTTATTCCTTGTGAAGATGAAATTAGTAACAGAAGTAAGGGGCTCAGAAAAGAGTCAACTTGCTATAAGTAGTATTAGATTGTGACTCTCTTCCAAACATCATCACCCTTTCTGAAGCCATCATGATCTCATTAAAGAGCTCAGTGAAAGAAAATGAATGGGGCCTACCATACAGACTTTTCTTCTTCACTACCATTCCCTAAATAGCTATCAGTGATGTTCATTAAGGCTCCTGGCTGGCTGTGTGAGGGCCAAATTTTCAGCAAAACAGAGGCTCAGACATAATCGACCCCACCAATGGCAATCTGACTTTGCTTCTGCCCTTTCTACTCCAGGCTTCCGCAACTTGCATGTGGATGACCAGATGGCAGTCATTCAGTATTCCTGGATGGGACTGATGGTATTTGCCATGGGTTGGCGGTCCTTCACTAATGTCAACTCTAGGATGCTCTACTTTGCACCTGACCTGGTTTTCAATGAGTAAGTACTCTTGTGATCAGCCTTTGGTCCCTTTGCTATCACTGATGACTTCTCTCAGTCACCATTTGTTGAGCAATTACTTTTGTGACAGACAATGCTCCATACTTCTAAAACCTGTCTCACTGAGTTCTTATGATAATCTGATCTGTTTTCATAGCCATGTCTTTTAGGATGTGGGAGTTTATATGTATCAAAATTAAATTGACATTGGCCCTAGAATTTCCTTTTTCTTAAGAGATTTAATTCAAATCTGTCTTCCTACTTGCTATGTTTATTTTTCATGAATTTGGTCAAGGGCTCAGATTTTAGAAACATATTCTCTCCCAATGTCTTAGTTCAGCTATTATCCACATCTTGATCTTTGAACAAGACCCCTTCATGTCTCTGACTTTCAGGTTCCTGAAATTTTCAGTTTTCTCATAGAGCAACAAACATTTTAAGTGGGAATTGATAGGTGTGGTCTTCCTGGCCTATGGTAAAGAAAATACTTTTTAAAATGAAGACTTAAAAGAATCATTTTGTCCAAGAATGGTGACTTGAAGAATCCCAGCATTCAAGCAATGGAGGCAGGAGAATCAGGAGCTCAATGTTAAACTTACTTTTATAGGACATTCAAAGCCAGCCACCAGCCTAGACTGCAGAGTAACATCTTTCACTGGATGAGAAAGAAAGAGAAAGGAAAAATGAAAGGAAAGGGTGGGAGAAGGAAGGGAGAGGACATAAAGGCAAGGTAAGGGGTCAGGCCAGGGACCCCATTCTCTTTCCCTTTGTCCTTTTCCTGTTAGTATTAGTGTTCTCAGACTTCCAGTGGCCCTGTGCACAGAGCTGACCAGAATAACTGGCCCAAGAACCTTGAGCTTGATTCATTACAGTGAATCCTTTCAGTGAGAACAGGCACCATGCTTCCTCCCGCTCCGGGCCTTTCAATAAAATCCACAGGCCTGTGGTTCCTTTAAAGAATAGCAGTGCCATGAAAGGCAGAGTAAGTGTCCCCAACTGCTCTCTTTCAATCTAGCCAGCCCTGGTAGTCAGAAGCTAAGAATAGCCACTAGGATTTTGCTTTCCAGACCTTCTAAGAGTTACCAATGATGCCATCTTCTGGGGCAGACTTTGTAACACCCCATAGCTGTTCATTGCCTCCTCCTGAGATCCTGCTACTCTGCATTGAATCAACTCCTCAAGCACTAGCTCCATCTTCTGTAGAACCCTGAAACCTTTGGAGTTCTTCACCATGATCAATTTCTGAATATCTATTTCCCTCTCCCTCCACATAGGCCTGTGGCACCCCGCCTCAGCTTTGTAATTAGGTCTTATTCATCTCATGAGAAGATACCATAGGGCTTCTGATAGCACCAGACTTGGGTCTATCAAGCCACAAGGTTCCTGAAACAAGGCTCCCTTCCATTTGTAGGAAACCATTGCCTTGCAGCCATTAGAGTCCCTACAAATATCTAGGTCTGTGTTTCTCAACCTACATACATACTGTTGATATTTTGGAATGGTGTTTTCATTGCGCAACAGGTTATGCAGTTTCACACCTAGTATCTATCACACTGGCTTGATAAATAAGGTTTCAGTTGTTTTGACAGAAAAATGACCCACTACATTTCTACTGCCCACTGGAAATGCTATACTCTCCAGTTGAAAATAATTAATTGCTGTCAAGTGAGGCCCAGAGAGACAGAAATTGGGACTTAAAACTTGGAAATCCCATGTACTACAGAATATCAAAGCCCTATTCTCAGTAAAGTTCTCTTCATTCTTTCCCCCTTTGTGGAAATCCTGTGTTGTAAGGATAATGGGCTTAAATTCTAGCTCTATAAATATGGGGAAATTGCAGTTTGCTGAGTCATATAGCTCTCACCACAGAATGCTGTAACAATGAATATAACATAGCAGCACCTTCCTTACACATCATTAACTAAGATGTGACCGGCTCTATGTTCAGTGTTTTCCAAGCTTCATTTTTCTTTTCATCTACTCTTCTATTAATGCCTCCTTCTACTCTCTGGGTGAATCCCAGTCCTACTCATTATTTTTACCCTACTGTTCATCCCCTTTCCTTCCTTTAATTCTCTCCCAATTTTCTTCCCCTGCTTCCTGTTTATTTCCTCCTTGAATTCCTCTCATTGCTTATTCCTCTTCTCTCCCATCCATTCCCTATCTTTTCTGTCTCAGGGGCCTGAAGCAATATTCTAGGAATCCTTTATGCCAGGACCATGATTTCAAACACTGCAGTGTTGACATCAACAGAGGCGTGCAAATACAATGGAGACAGAAGCAGAGACAGGCTCCAGGGGCAGCAGAACTTACTCAAATGTCCTCTAGGGTAAAAGAGCTTAGAGCAGCATTGTTCTGCTCAATTGACTTGTGATACCATCTAAACACTTCCCTTGTCCAGTTGGATTTCAGCCTGGATTGAATAATTCACCACCTGCTACCTTCTCTCCCTCTCCAGGGCAGCCAAGGTCTCTATGAGATAGGTTGCAGAGCTTCTGCCCAGGCAATGACAATCCTGCTCAGCCTGTGCCCCAGCTTTGGGAACTAGAATATCAAAACATGGCCTTTATAGTCCATCTGGGAGGTCTTTGTCCTCATCACTTAGGCACTTAAGCTGGTGTCAAATTCCTCTTCCTTTCTTCACATGCTACAAATAAATTCTCCTCTCTCTCCCCCCCCGTCTCTGTCTCTGTTTCTGCCCCCCCCTTCACACACACACACACACACACACACACACACACACACACACACACACACTGAACCTAAGGCCCTAATAGTTGTCATTTTTAGAGACTTGCCACCCAGCCAGACATGGAACAGAGGTTGCCCTCCACCTAAGCTGTCCGAGCCTTGGCCACTTCCCCATATAATTTATAGGTGATAATGTGATAATCTGTTCACAACTCACTATAAGAAAGCAGCTCACAGATGTTAACAACTCCCAAACTGTGGTAAGGAACAGCCAGTCTATGAGGGAGTGGGCTCCCCTCTGCAGAGGACATTGAGAATAGACATTGCAAAACACCCCTAGCACATTTAGAAGCACTGGAACTCATTGTGAAAGGGCAATGTGCCGTTTATATCTATTGCTAGGTGTTTTTAAAGAAATGATTAAATTTCTGTTACAGGAAATGGCAGGCAGGAGTGTTGACAAGATAAACACCTGTGGCTACTTGCAAATCCTGGTATTCTTACAGGGAAGAGCAGCTTGCCCGAGTAGTCTCTTTGAGAAAACCTGAAATGGGCTGCCTAGGTGGCTGCTTCTGGCTCTGGCCTTAGCTGTGATCTTAGCACCGTAGTCAGGGAGACCATGTGCCTGCCCCATTGTGTTCATTTGCTTATGCTTTCCTGTCCCTGACTCAGGAAACAGAACGGAAATACAGACCTGGAAATTCCATGTGCTAAACCATATCCTGACTAGGGAAGATGAGTCTGTATCGGGCTAGGAGAAGTTTTGAGCACAGGGTGAACAGCATAGTTCCTTGTCACTACAGTTGTACTGGGACTATCGTAGCCAGACTTTTTTTTTTCTTGGAAAATCCAGGGTGGGAGAGACAACAAGAAACATTTCATGTGGACTCTTGGGAAGCCTCCCCCTCATTTTTCCTTTTCATCTGTGTGTCTCTTGCCTAGGTATCGCATGCACAAGTCTCGAATGTACAGCCAGTGCGTGAGGATGAGGCACCTTTCTCAAGAGTTTGGATGGCTCCAGATAACCCCCCAGGAATTCCTGTGCATGAAAGCACTGCTACTCTTCAGCATTAGTAAGTGCCCTGGACAGCAGAGGATGCTACTGGGAACACAGACGCTCGGGGAGGGAGGGAGCTCCATTTTCCACTAAACTGTCTAGGAGAACATAGCTCCTAGACATTCGCCTTCTCTCTCCCCATCCCATCTTCCATGTTCCCTCAGCATCCTTTCTCCTTACAGAGACTAATTTCATGTGTAGAGATCAGTTTCATTGGTCAAATTCAGCCTCTACCAATTTCTCCACTCATTCCTTCAGTGAGATGAGGCCTTCTAAGGAGGTTAGCGTGAGAGCTCTAAAACTTCCTCGGCCTTTACTGTAGAAATAGGCAAGAGCCACCTTGCATTCTTTGCCAAGGAGTAGAGTAGAAGGGATCATTTCCCAGAATGCATTTCCTCTTCTAGCAACCAAAGGAGGCTGATGGAAGAAACTCAGACAGGGATTGCTCGGCAGCCAAGGGAGATTTCTTTACTATTTCCTCTAAGCAGAGTGAAATAGGGAGAATGGAGGCATTTGGTATTTGATAAACCAGATTTTTCGAGTGTCTAAGTCACAGTTGGACAGAATAAAAAAAAAGTTGTTTGGGACCTGAGAAATGGGTACATGGAAAAACTATTAAAAAAAGAAAAAGTTTAGTCTAGTTTCCCTAACTCCCTCCATAGGATGGAGTTAGGGATAGAAAATCCTTTACTCTGAAGGCCCCAGATACACAGACTTTATCTGAGAGAAAGCCCAATAAATGATTCCTTCTGTGTGAGGGTGGGGGATCAAGTTTGTGGTCAGAAAACATGGTGCTTTATCTAATGTTCCTTTGTGGGCATGCTGCCCCTCCCCATTTTGTCTTCATCCCACATCAGTTCCAGTGGATGGGCTGAAAAATCAAAAATTCTTTGATGAACTTCGAATGAACTACATCAAGGAACTTGATCGCATCATTGCATGCAAAAGAAAAAATCCCACATCCTGCTCAAGGCGCTTCTACCAGCTCACCAAGCTCCTGGATTCTACATGCAGCCTGTAAGCAAACTACAGGGTGCTTTCTCGGGACAGCAGCTGATAGAGCCCAGTGATAATACAGCTCCTCTAGGGTCTGGCACCACCTGTTGGGAGGTGCTTCCATTTGCCCTCTGGCTTTGAGTATGGTCAGAAGAAATGCAATGGAGAAGAAAGGAACAGGTCACAGTGTCCCAGCTGGATGTTGTGAAAGGGGTGGAGGAGTTGAGTACAGAGAAGCTGGGTGGCAGGGAAGAAGCTTAAGGCAGATGAGTTCCCCCACACAGACAAAACAGACCTAGATATTTTTTCCTTCCTCTTTCTTGAGTCATATGCATATGAGAGAGAGAGAGAGAGAGAGAGAGAGAGAAGAAGAAGAAGAATGGAAAAAGGGAGAATAAGAATGAGGTGGTAGAAAGACAGTGTGTGTGTGTGTGCATACACACACACACACACACATATATATACGTATATATACATACACATATATATTATATATGAAGAAAAGAGCAACTCTCAGTCTATGAGTCCACAGTGCCCCATGAGGATCATTTTCAAACACACAAATGAGTGATACACACACACACACACACACACACACACACACACACACACACACACACACAGGGCAGGATCATGGGTAAGTACTAAATTCTGAGGTGGGAGAAAGCTGGGCAGAGCCATCTTTTTATTGAGCCAAGTTTACGCTGTCTTTTTACTCTCCATACAGATTGCAAGAGAGCTGCATCAGTTCACTTTTGACCTGCTAATCAAGTCCCATATGGTGAGCGTGGACTTTCCTGAAATGATGGCAGAGATCATCTCTGTGCAAGTGCCCAAGATCCTTTCTGGGAAAGTCAAGCCCATCTATTTCCACACACAGTGAAGATTTGGAAACCCTAATACCCAAACCCACCTTGTTCCCTTTTCAGATGTCTTCTGCCTGTTATATAACTCTGCACTACTTCTCTGCAGTGCCTTGGGGGAAATTCCTCTACTGATGTACAGTCTGTCATGAACATGTTCCCCAGTTCTATTTCCTGGGCTCTTCCTTCTTTCTTTTGCTTCTTCTCTCCCTCTTTTACCCTCCCAGGGCACGTTTTGAATCTGCTGCGTGTTGTGGCTCCTGCCCATGTTTTGAGTTTGGTTGTATTTCTTCAAGTCTGTGATGACCTGCTTGTGGCCCAGTGTCAATCGTGCTTGTTTATAGCACTGTGCTGTGTGCCAACCGAGCAAATGTTTACTCACCTTATGCCATGGCAAGTTTAGAGAGCTATAAGTATCTTGGGAAGAAACAAACAGAGAGAATTAAAAAAAACAAAAAACAAAACAAAAAAAAACAAAAAGCAAAAAAACCAACAAACAAAACGTGCTAGGTTTGTTTCTTCATAGTGTACAAACACATAGGATTCCCAAAGAACAGTGACTAGAAGAAAGTAAAAAATTACAAATCCAGGAAGAGTCACTGCTTTTGTTCATCCTGTCTCTCTGTAGGAAACTTCAGTTGTTGCTAATGGCTATTGCCATTAAAGAGCAGGATGACCCCAAAGCTTACTGATAGGGTAGAGAGAAAAGAGGACACGGAGGGCAGATGGATAACCATTACCTCCCCACAGCCTTTGTCCCTGAGTCCTAGAGTGCTCAGTTGCAGTGCAATTCATTGTACTGAAATGTGCTTCTTGTTTGAAAACTTGTCTGCATGTGAATGCCTCCTCCTTCCAATCCTTTTCTCTCTTAACCTCTGCTTCCACCCTCAACTGACTTTCAATAGCTTTCCTCAGAGCTTTGTACTAAATGTTCTCTTTAGCCAAAACTTGGCCACTTCTACTGAAGTTATGTCAGTGAGAAGAAAGCAGAAAGAGCTGACTCTTCGGAGGGCTCCATTCAGATTTATGTTCATATTTCCATGTGTGAGCCATAGAGGAGCTTTGTGTGGCTGGAGTCAGAGGAAAAGGAAGGGATGGCTTAGCCATTCTCCCTTTAGAAACAGGGAATAGTTGATCCCATCGTGCAATCATCTTTTCCTGCACAGGACTAGGACCTACAGACTCCATGCAGCCACATTCTCCCTGCACAATTCTTCAGTGTTTGGTGGCCCTGAACTTCACCATAATGCATTTAAGCCAAGGTGGTAAAGCTTATACACTTCTTTGGACAGGTCTGTAGACACTGCTAAGATCTCCCTCCTACCACTACCACGAAGGCTTGCAGACCAGCAGCCACAGCATCTATGTTTAGATGTCAATAGTGTAAAAGACATCTCATTCAATGTCTTTCATCAACAGTCAATTTCTGGAGCCCTTAGACAAATTGGAAAGAAAGCATCAAAGGGACCAGACAAAGTGGGCATCTTGCCCTTGTCCTCCAGAGACAATATATTCCTATCAAGTGGAGAAATGTCAATTTCCTCCTCAGAGCAACTAAAGGGGCTACCCACACCATGGTGGAGGAGAAAACTAAGTAACCCAGCTGGGAAAAATGAAGACACTAGAACCAGAGAGCATAGGATTTTTTTCCTTTCCATCCAGCATACCCATCGGCAGAAATGATGGAAAGAAGAGAGAAGGCCAGAAGAAAACACAGACTGCTGAAGTCTTCGGAGGCAAAGTCCAAAGCCAGATGAACATCATCTGGCTAAATGGGCACTAATTTGCTCATCCTCCTCTATTGTAATTGTTGGGCTGACTTTGGCCAATGTTACTCAGAACCTCCACCATCGTTGTCACCTCTTGGTCAGAGGGTGCAGGACCACTGAGACATTCTATAGAACTGTGACTCCCATTGGACAGATCTGGCCGGCCGGTGCGGCTAGAAATAGACTGCACCCATAAACTCAGGGCATGCCCTGGGTCACTGGTTTCATGTAGTCTGTTTGCAGCCTTCTTTACTGTGGACTCTGTTCCTCAACCATGAGTGCAGGAGGAATGCCCACCTACTCTTGTATTTGTATCATTCCTCCTCACTCAGCTCTTCACTTCCCTGCAGAGCTTAAGAAATCAGGGGTCAGCTGCTGAGCTGACCATTTTTATTGGTATGCTATGTTAATTGAAAAGGTGGTTTCTGAGTGACAGGTTTTCTTCCGTGATTTCTTTGTTGATATTAATAGCAAAAGCAAACTTGCAAAACAACTTCTTTAACAAGGGAGGGAGAATATAAGATGGGTGATATGCTAATCCAACCCTGCTGGACAAAAACTGAAGCTGACAGGTTACATTTTTTAAATAGGACAGACAGTTTCTGATTTGCTTTGTGATGACACCATCTGGCTTATGTACAGGATCTCTCTTAGCTGTACCATAAGCAGAAAAAAAAAATATCACTACTCGTTTTAGTTAAACTAGGTTACATTTTAATAGTTCCTTTACATCTATTCTGAATCGATTTTTGTCTTCTGTGGTACATGGATTTTATTATAACATTCTAATATTTGTCTTTGTAAATACGAGAGACTCTTCGTTCCATTTCTCTAGGAAGTTTTGCATCTTATGGAGTTCTGAATCATGACTCTTGTCTTTATGAATGTATATGTTTTTTACTTGCAAAGCCAAAAATCAGTGAAACGAGTGCCAAAAAGCAACACAACCTAAACCAAGTTTCCAAGTGATGATGCTAGACAAAAACAGCGTCCATACGGCTTTCTGTCTACTGCTTCTGCAATGGGTTTGAGTTAGCAATGGAAGCCGTAGATTGGCTGTGTTCTCCCACACAAGCAAACAAGAGCTTGGTTTTTTGCTTTTTGCCTTTTGGAGTTTGTTCCTTTTTGTTTTGTGTTGTTTTGCTTTCGTTGGCCATCAATGTTCCAGCTCATATGATTGGCAGAGCAAAGCACTCTGCTCAACAGAGTGAATGTTGCTGGTACGCTATGCTCACCTGTGAACGACTGGCCATTTTTCCATTCATTTGGTAAGACAGAAGATGAGGATCATTTCCTGGACAAGTCAAGGTGATCATCTCCAAAGAGGTTTACAGTACTTGATGGGAATGGAATATGAGGATGAGAAAAAGAGGAGTATCATGGAGAAGGCCCAATTGGGCTGGACAGCAGACAGCTGCCAAAGTTACGAACTCTGAGATTAAAGAAGAGTCGTGTAGTGCTTTCAACTCTCATTCGCACGGCAGCTCACTGTGTGTGGACTCTGAGCTGACATGGGAGTTGGCTTCTCTGTTCCATAGATTTTCTATGCCATAGGCAATATTATTGTTCTTGGAAAGTTCATTATTTTTTTAAATTACCTTACTCTGAGAAAGGGACTTTTTGAAGGATTATGTCATATATCTTTGGAAAACAGAAAATCAGTAATATGTATATTTTTATGTATGTTCACTGGCACTTAAAAAAGAAAAAAAATGAGAAAAAAAAGCTTCACTCTGTCCTTTGGGTAGTTGCTGAGGTTAATTGTCCAGATTGAGAAATGTTGCTTATGCTAACATCCTTCTCTGTCCACACTCTATTTCTAAATACATATAGATATGTATATAACAAAATATAGTCAACACACTTTAAGATAAAAGTATGTCCACCATCCACATGATAAACTGATACTCCACAAATTACCTGACTTTAAGCTTCAAGTGACTTCCAACTGTTTTATTCAGTACAGATATGGCCTTGTCCCCTTCTTTTCCCTAAAATGCAGCACGGCACAATGGCCCTAGCCACCCTTATACCTCCCCAAGATTTATGCCAGCATCATACTTCAGAAGGTTTTCTGAAGACAATCTACTTGCTATTCCTGCATGACCCTAGCATGGTCCTGCAAAAACAAGAGACTAACTATAATTCCCCTCCAATACTTGCCTGGGTAAGAGGTCATTGGGCCAAGGGCATGGTTCTTATGCTTATGAACCATGAATGCTTACCTACTAGATTAAATCCCAAACCAAAAGTCAAAAGAAGCCATTTAGCATGTGAAACTTCTTGGACTAAGAAGTCTCTTTCCTGGCCACTGTTGCAAACAGGTTTGTTCCCATTGCTTCTCTCTTTGAAAATCTTTGAAGGCAATTTTAAGTAAAAAAAAAAGGAGATGGAAGCATTATATTACGTAACCAAAGATTATATTGTATCTGCTAAGATACCAAAATTTATAAGGGCAGGGAAGGAGCAAGCATGAGTGCCTCTTTGGTAAACTATCCAAAGACAGACCGAAGGACTTTTCTGATGACTGACTTAGAAGACTTTGTGGGGAGGGGTTGTCTCACAATATACATAGTTAGAAGTGTTGAGAATAATTTGGGGGTGAAATGGGATTATAGTGTCCTTCACTAACTGATTTTATAAGAAGAACTAGCTTTCCTTTTTTTAAGTAGTTACAGAGCAAATTCTTGAAGCTCCATCTTTGCATGGTTGGAAATGGAGCTGGTCTTGGCCACTGTGTTTACTAGTGCCCATGTTAGCTTATTTGAAGATGTGAAGCCCTTGATGAGAAGGGGTACATTTAAAGGATTAGATTTTTGCACTAGAAGGAGGGCAGGCAGAAACCCTCATTTCTGCCCAGTTTGGACAGCACAAAAAGTTCTCTGCAGCTTAAGGCAGAAAGTTGAAATATATTGTAAATGAGTATTTTGTATCCATGTTTCAAAACTGAATTATATATATAGATGTAATGTGTTCTGATAGCTTTACCTTTCTCTGCACCTTTATATTTGGTTCCAGGTCATATCTGATGCCATGTACTTGTAAGAGAGGTTGCAGTTACATTTTGGATGCTCTCTCAGAATGGATAAGACACCTGGATTGATCAGAAAACTGAGATCCTTTCCCTTCTTGGGCCTGCTGTTGAGGCCTTGCTAAAGAGGTGGAAGAGGAAGGTAGGCACATGATGTATTGCACTTTACTAGCTTAAGACAGATGAATGTGGAAAGGGTGGTGAAATTTCAATGAAATTGCCTGGGAATTGCAATAGGGAAAAATCCAGATGTGGGGCCAGGTACCCACCCAAAGGACTGGCCAGCAGCCTCTTCATGGGATCTGAGGCATTGGGAAAAGAAGGTTATTTCCTTGGTTTTCACCATTCTTGTTAGAGAAGGGCAGTTGCCTGATCTTGGGAACCTGGAGCAAATGCTCCTTCTGTCACATCAATTCTTTACCCTGCGATTGAGGTGCTCTTGCTACTGGGTGTCCGTGTGCTCTAATTCTGGTTTTGGATATGTTCTGTAAAGATTTTGATAATTGATAATGTATTTTTCTCTGTTAAAATTTGTTAGTGTGTTAGAAGTCATATCTCTGTAGGTACAGGTCCTTTGCTACTCATGAGTAGAGGGATTTTTTTTCTTCAATTAAGAGTTTGACACTGGGGTCTGTTGCCCGGAGCCCATCCAGAAAAATCCACACTCGTCACTATTTTTCTGAAATTTCAGTCAAGGTAACAAATCACTGGGAGTTCTTCTCTTACCCCTCAAAAAAGTAGATAATTGAATTTAGCAGGTGGTGTTTTAGAGCAAACAAAACAAAACAAAACAAAAAACAGCCTTTGCCCCAGCTTTAATATGACCCAGTTTAATCTGGCCAGGAAGCAGGTAATGTGTATTAATTGGTTTCCAATCCTGGTTGAGTGTGGCAAGGTTCTATTTTGTTTCCTAGTTCCTTTTGTCACTTGGCCTTTCACGGAATGACAGGAGAAGCTGTGAAATGGGCAGCACTGGTAGCCTGGAACAGTTTCCATGTGAGCTACTCAGTAAGACCGGCATTCAGCTGCAGATACTATTGGCCAAAAACAACTGGAGCACACACATATACATTACCTAAAGGAAAAACAAGTCTGAGATGCAGCTGTTTGTCCGCAGACACTCTACGGATCTGCTGCCTCACAGTTTGAGTCATTGTATTCTACATAACAGACTGACCAGGTTAGCAATATCTTACGGCATTAGTACTCTGGTACTAACTGACCTGCAAAGAATTGCCTATGGGGTTGTCCTGGCCACTTTTTGTCGCAAGCAGCCACTAACCAGAATCTCCCCAGGTCTAAAAAAAAAAAAAAAAAAGAAAAAAAAGATCCTTCCTTCTTTGTAACATACACCCCTGCTTTCCTCTAGACAGATAGACCGGACATTGATTAGAGAATACATTGCAGATGACCCGCTTACACTGCCCTTGAGATTAATTTCGCAGTAGGAGGGAATAGACAATGTAACCAGAGATAAGAATTAAATCCGGATGCGGAGAGAGCAAGAAGGAAAGCATTATTCAAATTTTTTTTCAAAAGAAACCAATTTATTTCGCTTGAAACTTCTTTCGATGGGGCTTCAGTTCTCACAGCGGCACTTGGCCTCCACTGGGCAGCAGGACCAGCCCCAAGCGCTAGTGTTCTGTTCTCTTTTTGTAATCTTGGAATCTTTTGTTGCTCTAAATACAATTAAAAATGGCAGAAACTTGTTTGTTGGAATACATGTGTGACTCTTGGTTTGTCTCTGCGTCTGGTTTTGATAT
Organism: Rattus rattus; assembly: GCF_011064425.1. Classification (NCBI taxonomy): domain Eukaryota; kingdom Metazoa; phylum Chordata; class Mammalia; order Rodentia; family Muridae; genus Rattus; species Rattus rattus. The sequence goes on from NC_046172.1 coordinate 56,307,868, forward strand.
GTCACATCCATTGTGTAAAAATATTGGCTTGTCGATTCGTTAGGCCAAAAACTTAGCCACAGCCCTGTTTGTGACTGCAGGCTCAAGTTATTGTTAACAAAGAGCCCCGAGAAAAGCTGCTAATGTCCTCTTATCACCATTGTTAATTTGTTAAAACATAAAACAATCTAAAATTTCAGATGAATGTCATCAGAGTTCTTTTCATTAGCTCTTTTTATTGGCTGTCTTTATTGGAGTCAAGAGTTGGTACCATGCCCAGTGGCCTTTTATGCTACTTTGATTTTCATATATTTTTAAAACTCTTAGCCAGTGGTTATAAATTTGCCCTGTCTTAACCTTAACATAGGTTGAGCTGAGACCACCAAAATAACAGAACATCTGTGTTAGAAAGCACAGATGAATACCAACAGACCATTGCAACCTTCTGTGAAAAGCCCCAAGCTCATCAGCTAGGGAAATCTGCACAAAACTCAGCTACTCACACTCACATGCTGCTTCCTATAAGAGTATGGTGCTTTGCTATTCGGTTTGAACCAAGCCACAGACAAAGGGAGAGCACGTTCTCAGCCTCAGTTGCTTTGTGCAGCAGAGTGTTGTCAACCACTCAGGTATAAGCTGAGTCAGACTTCCTTTGGAGTTCTTCAGTTTTAGGACGATCACTTCCTGTTGCATCCCACTGCTAGCCCATGTGAGATCCCAAACAGAATCGTTGATTTTTGAGCTGTCATTGATCCCTCAGTGAAGAACTATAGGTGCCTTAAGCAGCAAAAGGAATGTTCTCTATGCTTCGTATCCTCATGTGTAACAGCAGTTGTTACAAGGCCTCCACACTGGTTTGGGTTGAGGATTCGATGAAAACATGTGTCACCCAGCTGGTGGGCTATTTGTTCTGGCTCTGCTCCCTATTAAAATTCCAGAACCCCTGATAGAGATCCCACATTGAGCCATTTTTTAACATTTTCCATCTCAAAGTACATGGATTTCTCCAATGTTTCCCGGTATCAGTGTAAGAACAAGAAGAGAGAAATAGCAATTATTCTTAGGATGTGTATCTGTGTGCCTACAAGAAGAAGAGGAATATGCATATGTTTGTAGGCTACATGAGACTGAGCTTGTCTCCAGAATAGGCCACTGACTACCATTACTGACATTGCCCTCCCTTGTATCCACAACAAATGACCTATATAACAGCTCTGTACTACTTGATTTTATTTACTACTCCGTTCCTGGCAAGCTTGCTAGCAGCTACCACAGGTTTTTCCAGAAGTAGCAACACCAAGTTTCAAGACAAGGCACTTAATAGGCTTGAAAGAGCCTGCAGACAGAAGTCCAGCACATGACTGGCTAATGGTCATATAATTAATATATAGATATGATCCAAGTCTATTCATTTACTGTATTGCAATGAAAAATTCCCTACCCTTTCCTGGATTGAAATTGCTTTGTCGGTACAGTAAGTGTCTATTAGAAGGCATTTTGACCTACATGAGATAGAAAGTCTTTTCTAGCCCCAAACCTATAACGATTGCGAACATAAATAGGAAAACTGTTTTTCCAATTGATGAGTAAAGGTGAAAAGGAAAAGGACTCATTATCCCTGGAACACAAGCTTGGAAATAGTATACCCATGGTTTATACTCAACAAATATTCAGAGAACAAATGGGAGGAGTCCAATGTCAAATAACAACAAATACTATTGGCCTCTTTATGGATGGGAAAGGACACAAAAGTGAAATCATGTGTTTATCATAGAAATTATCACATACATGGCAGAGATAAGTAGCAGGTAAATAAGCCCTAGTTATGCACCATGGTTTCAGCAAGTTGATGGTCTATTACATGCCCTAGATTAGACCATTCTGGAATTATAATCTATAACCTATCCCATAAATTTCCCACATCCTTCCCCCAAGCAAATAAAGTTAATATTTAGTTTAGAATTGCTAACTTTAGGGCTAGAATGGTTCTTAGACATGGTATATTCCAAATTTTTACTTTACAGAGGAAATCTGAGCTAAATACTTAATTGTATTATGGTCTATGTCCTGTAACAACAGGCCATCTTTAGAACCCAATTTTTACTCCATATGTGGGAAGCATTTCAAGGTGGTGAGACATCCAAGAACATTTACCATGCCTCTGCATGTTTATTCAAAGCCTGGAAACTGAGACATTCAACTTCTTGATATATGGCTCTTACATATGCAGACCAAGACTCTCCACCCCAATTACTGAACCTATTTTGCCTTCTGCCCACACCAGATGCTTTCTTCATGACTACTGTAAAGAAGGGAGATAAAAGAGGAACCATTTGATGAGTTCTTACAGGAATTGTAAGAGCAAATGAGAGAGAGATGGGTATGAGAATGGCTCTCTGAGATAAATTTAAAATTATCAGATGTAGATGGCTTAAGCATCCAAATCATCCTCCCATACTTTAGCCCATAGCTTCTCATCTTCCCTCAGTGGCTTAACTGAGAAAATTCATGTGGGTGAGTTGATCTAACTGCTAACTAGTAAGGTTCCATGAAGTCGATTTAAACCAGACTATGTGAACAGTCTTTCACATCTCCCTATTGCATTGCCTCAAATCTCAAACCAGAAAAACAGGCTATCAGAAGAGATAGACTCTACGACAACACATACAACTGATAAGTTAGCAATCAACATGCATACCCAAAATAGGAAAACCCTTTTGATGTGCCAAAGATAGATCATTTCAGTGTTCGATTAACTATGGAAGAGACTCTAATTGACTGAAAATACTGCAGGGACCTTCACAATCACATTATCCAATGTTCCCCTTAGCCATTGACTTTCAGTTGTTAAGAAACATTTATTTGTATAACCATTTTGTTTTGTTCCCAAGAACAAGAAAGTCTTGGTTCTACTCTCATGAAGATCTTGGTCTATTGAAAGAGAAAAAGATACAGATCATTCACTGTAGTATCACCTAATGGGTGCTATGGTAAGGAAATCACTAGGTTCTGTCTTTGACTTGGAGGAACAGTACCTGCCCAGTCTAGAGGTAAGGTCAAAGATTTCCCAAAGAAATCAAGGCCACAACTCAAATTGGATGAAGATGGGCATGTGGAGAAAAGGGATCCTTCCTAAGGTGAAAGTTGGCAAGCTTGTAAGGGAAACAAGAAGTACTTGAGTTGAGATTATAGGTCAAACCTGAATAAGAAAATGTCTGTAAGTGATAAAAGTACAGAAAAGTATCACTCAGACATACAAAAAGGTCCCATAAAAAGAACATGGTTTTATCTAATTAATAACAAGAATTCTTAGTACTTGCTAGCATTTTAGTTCCCAGAGCACTATCAAATAATTGACCTAATCTAAACATCATAACATCCTAAGGATGCAGGGAGGTCACCAATCAAGCAACTTGCAGAGAGGCAAACTGATGACTATGAATGTGATTTATAGCAGCACAAAGGTTGCTACAGATTAACATCATTAAGTCTAAACCAAAAATCCTATATCTCCTGATTTCCAGTATCATCATCCTCACATTATACCAATTTAATGAAGAACCTCAGGACTGAAGTATTGAAATGCTCGTATTGAAGAGTCTCTGTGATGATAGCTTCTTTTGTTTACTACCCCGTCTGCCATGGCCTTACTAGTGTGATGTTGACACCAGGTTCCCAAGAGTAAAGAAGAAATCCCCAGAGAACAGGATAGCTAACATCAACTTCATAAATAATAAAAGCAGTGGGAAGTCTGCTAAACTGGTGCTCAGTCCATTGTGAGAGCTCATTTCCTCATCTAAAAAGGAAATCAGAGAATTCTAGAAAAATGACATCTTTCCAACTTTCTAGATGTGATTAAATCTGACTGTGTCCTTGAATAATCAGCTACAATTTCCCAGGAGAGGAAGGCAACTAGGTAAACAGTGAGTGCAGAGAAAGGGTGGGTGTGGCTTCTTCCATGGGAAAAATGCAAAGCAGACAGAAACAAAGAATCAATTTAGAGCTGAATCTGGGGCAGCACTCATTGTAAAAAATCTTAATTTTGAAGAATTAGAATTTCATCTGTAGATCACCCACCCTCAGGTGCCATATGTGAAACATTGGAAAACTCTGAGAACCACTAGGACTGGATGTATATCTGACACATCCCTCACCAAGCTACTTTCTCTCAATTCTCTCCTGCTTAAAAAAATTAAATATGAGCAAAATTGAGACCAACCACCTTGAGAGGAACAATCAAGGCCTACCATCATATTTCTAAAGACAGTTATCTATGAACTTCAATATTTAAAATGTCAACAAATGTCTTGCCACAACTCATAACTAAATTCAGAACACCATTTGCAATAACTAAGAATTAAGTGTGTATTAGTCAAAAAGCTCAAATACCCATGATGCAACTCACAGACCATATGAAGCTCAAGAAGAAGAAAGACCAAAGTGTGGCTGTTTCAGTTCTTAGAAAGGGGAACAAAATACTCACAGGAGGTAGAGGGTGGGAGAGACTTGAGGGGAAGAGAAGGGAGGGTGAAGGGAGCAGGATCGGGTATGGGAGACAAGAATGATATACAGAGGGTCAGGAAATTGAATGGAGGTGTGTTGCAACAGGGGATACAGAACTGGGGGCAGCCATCAGCAAGTCCCAGATGCCAGAAAAGCCAGAGGCTCCCAGGACCCAACAGTAATGAGAGTAGCTGAAATGCCCAAGAAAGGGGAGGGGAAACCTGTAGAGACCATATTCAGAGGTTAGGCAAGGCCCCCTGGTTGGGGGATGGGGCCACACACTCATCTCCAAATTTTGAAGCCGGAATTGCTCCTTTCTAGAAGAAATACAGGGACAAAGTACTGAAGGAAAGGCCATCTAGAGACTGTCCCACCTGGGGACCCATCCCATATACAGACACCAAACGCAGACACTGTTGTGGATGCCAAGAAGTACTTGCTGATAACAGCCTGATATGGATGTCTCCTGAGAGGCTTTGTCAGACCCTGACAAATACAGATGTGTATGCTAGCAGCCAACCATTGAACTGAGCACAGGGTCTCCAGTGGAGCAGTTAATGAAAGGACTAAAGGAACTGAAAGGTTTCCAACCCCATAGGAAGAACAACAATATCAACCAACCAGATACCCCAGAGCTCCCAGGGACTAAACCACCAACCAAAAAGTACACATGGAGGGACCCATGGCTCCAGCTGCATACGTAGCAGAGGATGGCCTTATCTGGTATCAATGGGAGGAGAAGTGTTTGGCCCTATGAAGGCTCAATGCCCCAGTGTAGCGAATGCCAGGGCTGTGAGGCAGGAGTGGGTGGGGTGGGAGCACCCTCATAAAAGCAGGGGAGGAGGGATGGGATAGGGGGTTTGCAGAGGGGAAACCAGGAAAGGGGATAACATTTGAGACATAAATAAAGAAAATAGCCAATAAAAAAGAAGAAAAAGAAAAGAATTTTCAGTGATGCTTGATAGAAGTCAAGCTAAAACTTGTACAACAATCTAATAGATTGTGAAACAGAAATTGATTAAAGAATAGAATTGAAAAAATAATAACAAAATATAATAAAATATCTGGAAGTAGTACTGCCAAGTTCCTTCTACCGTGTATGTTGTAAAGCTCTCTACACTACGTGTGCTATGTAATCCTCTTATCATCCTTAAACATCAAGTATACATCCTTATGCATCTCTCCCTATATAGATAAGTAACCAAAGTCTTTTCCTAGCATAGACTAAAATTACTTGTAAATGATACAACCTAATCTCCAACTCAAGAGAGTGAATTGCCAAAGTCTATTATCTTGGACGTGGTATCCTTCTTAAAAGGCTGGTTGGTTTCTTTTTTCAATTGGCTTTACAAAGAGACTCAAGAAACCCCAAAACATGCAGCAGCACTATAGAACAGGAGGAAAAACATCTATATCATAATGGAATTGTCTTCTTACTCAACTCCTTGGAGAGTGTCAGTTATATCTGACATATAAGAAGTTATGATTTCCACATAGCCTTATCCCCAAATTTCATAGAACTATGTAAACCAAGGCCATTGTTTCCCATGCTGGTCTGGGTAGGAGTATTGTGGTGGTATGGCAGTTCATTTGACATCCACATAACCTATGAACATATTTGTCTGTTAAGGAAGCCAGAGGAAATAAGGTATTCAGGGTTTATCAGCTTCTGTTAATAACTAGCAAGTAAGTTCATAGCTCTTGTACCTTTTGGGGGTTACTATGTCCCATATGTAAAACAAAGGAACTAAAAGACTGCCTGATTTATTTCTTTCACCTATATCATACTATCTTAAACTATGAAAGAAGGCTAAAATGAGAATTTTGTCAATCTTCGGTTCTTACTTGTTTTCTTAGGTTTGCGTTTTAAAAACTCTATAACCTAGAGCTTCCTCTAGCCATCAGCTTTGTCTTCACTCATCCAGTAATTTGCTTCTCATTTTCCCACAACAGGCTCTATCGCATACTATCCTGCTTGTCACACATATGGATGGGTCAATCATGGTGAGAAAGTGTTTCTGTCAGTGTTTCTTGGGCCATTCTTCAAGGCAACTATATTGATGTGAGCCAAAGATACAAACAAATAAATATTCAGTACAGATATAAGTGGTCAATTTTAGATCCTCTGAGGTATTGGAGGATATAAACTTAAACAACCAGAATACAGGCAGTGGAAAAGCAGGATAAGGCCAAAGGTTTTTTCTGGGGGGGGGGAGAGTGGGGAAAAAAATCTTTTTAGAAGTCTTTGTTCAGGTAGGTGTCTAATAGTAAATGTTCTTCTATATTTCTGCTAGCAAATCCCTCCTGGCTATCAATGCTAAACTTGAAAGCAATATTTAGAAATATATATGCATATATAATTTCTACAACTTGCAATGAACATTTCTCTTTTAAACTTTGAATCTCCCCTTTGCTCTGCTTTTACAATATTGATATCATTATGGCACAGACAACTCACAGAACTCATACAAGAAAATCTGGTTGGGAACTACTAATAACCATTGAGAAATTAATGGAAATGTGAAGTTAAATATAAAAGTGACATTTTAAAAGTCATTGTCAAAGTAATATGTTAGTAAAGAAGCCAAAGAAACCCAAACCTAAGTGCAGTCAAAAATCATATGTAGAAGACAAGGATTACAGCAGAACTTTGCCTTTAGAATTTTATCAGATCTTGGAAGAGGATACATTTCTGTTTTGGTGACCACATGAAATGGAAGAAAGGGCAAGAAAGCTGAGAGCCAGAGTCCATCTGGAGGCCATCTCTATGATGCCTGCATGCCAGCATGCCTAATAATGCTGCCTAGGAGAGAGCAGAGTTACCTCCCAGGAAGTGCTGCTCCTCATATCCAAGGGACAACCTGGAAAATGAAAAGAGGCCATGGTGGGGTGCAGCAGTCCAGAGAAACTGCTAGGAAGGTACTCACTACTGCCCCTTCCTCTATACCCTGACAAAGGAACACTGGGACTTCAGGGACCAAGCTTCACATTCACCACATGGCATTCTTTACATGTAATATATACTCCACTATTACTCATCTGTCTTTTTATATTCCTCTCACTCTTTTCTCCTCCTCTTTTAACCTACTAGTTATACCCTTCCATAGCTCTAACTATCTTTAAAATCTAGTTAGGTTAATACTATTCCAATTTTCTGCTACTTTATCCACTTGGGGTTTATTTTCATTTGTTTGTTTGTTTTTACTTTCATGGTATTCTCCCTGTCGCTACTTCTCTCCCTCCACAACTAAAATCTGAATATACTCCATATAAACTTTGTTATTTGTCATCAAGCATTTATCAAAGTGGAAGTGGCTACTGCTAATAGTGGGCTAATACGACATCTGTGTTGTAGTCATAGTAAGTAGCAGTGGTTGATCTCGCAAACAATATCCTAGTCAGGGAATAGTATGACTTTTATACCAGGTGCCTTGAGCTCCAGAAAACACATTCAACATTAACACTTCCAGATCTCACACGAACACTGAAATATGTCTATTGCAAGAATATACCAGATAAAATAGAATCTGAGCAAAGAAATAACAACAAATATATATAAATTCTAGTGCAACAATTTATGGAGAATGGAAAACCAATACAACTCCTCCAAAAAGTATTAATCCGGTAGTAACAGCATCTATTGAGAGTAAGTTGGATGAAATTCCAGATAACTCAAAATAATTGTGTGTGTAATGAAATCAAAGAAGAAAATAATCTCCTACGTGAGAACATGAACAGCTGAATGAAATGAGGAAGGGGTTGCAAGACATAAAAAGGGAATTAAAGAAAGATAAATACCAAAGGAAAAACTGAAGTGCTGGAGATGAAATACACACTCAATCAAAACAAAGTTCTGTGTCAGTTTCTGGCAATAAATGGATAAAGGAATATATATATATATATATATATATATATATATATATATATATATATATACTTGCAGACAAGAGAGACAGACTGCAGCAATCCAACAAGGACAAAGATAAATTAATAAGAAGGTATCAGTGGGAATTCCTGTATGTATCTGACACCCCAAAGGGAAAATGATTTTACAAATAGTAGGATGGAGGTGAAGAATCTAGTTCTAAAGGCATAGAAAACATTTTTAAAGTAAGCATAAAATACAATTTCCCAGAACTAGGAATAAGAGATAACAATCCAGATATAAGAGACGTGAGGGACATCAAATAGACAAGGCAAGGAAAGCAACTTTCCTCATCAGATTAAAATTAAAATACTAAATATCCAGAACAAAGAATGTGAATTTCCAAGAAAGAACCAGTAAGTTATGCTTAAGGGCAGGCCACTAAGAACAGCAGAGTCAGCACAGTCAGACTTGCAATTTCTGAAAGATATCAACTGACAACCCAGACTACTAAACCCAGTAAAGCAGTATCTGTCATAATTGAAAAAAATTCATAATAAAAATTAACTAAAGGAATTTAAGACCATTAAGCCATATGGAATACATTATTGAGCTGCAATGCATATATATATATATATATACACACACATATATATACATATATATATATATGGAATCCTTCAGAATGAATAGAAACATGAATCTTTCTATGAGGCCTCAGGAAGAATAAGCCACACTATAATAATAGTTAATCAAGAGAGGAAAATAAAACACTTCAAAATCAACAGGATGGTAGGAATCAATCAATATACACTCTTCAATAATAACCCATAATACTGATGACCTGAATCCCTCCAATCAAAATACACAGACTATTAGACAAAATAAAAAGCAATCACCATCTATTTTCTACATAATGACACTACCAGTTGACAGGATAGCATGAACAGTAAAATTTCATAAAATCCCACCCCTAGATGAAGAGTTGCAATCAATGGCATCTGAGAAAGGGAGAATCAATTTTTCAAGGGAGGAACTCCCTTATAGGTCAGCCCTAACTCATATACATACAAACAAAACTAAACAAACTCAGAAAAAATACTTTTTCATGGATACATATATATTTATATATACAGATGTTATTTTATATTATTTATGCACACACACACACACACACACACACACACACACACACACACACACACACGTGTTTTTCTGTTTTTCTGTTTGTCCCTCTCTCTGGCCCTCTATCCTCTATGGCTCTCCCCCTCCCCTCTAAGCCCCCTCCCCTCCGCTCCCCCTTCCCCTCCTCTCTTCTCCTCTCTCTCTCTCTCTCTCTCTCTCTCTCTCTCTCTCTCTCTCTCTCTCTGTTTAAAAAAAGTGGAAGGGAAATGTGTATAAATAATAAAAATATAGTTATCATATTGTGACTATTCATCAGTTGGTGTACACTTGAATTTTTCGATGTTTTGACTATTATGATTAATGATACTATGGACATTCATATAAAAGATACTGTGTGAATATTTGCTGCTGTTTAATTTTTATTCAGTATGTAACTCGGAGTAGAATTCTGCAGTCTTAATGATTCAGTATTTTGAGAAAATGCCAGCTTTATCCAATGCAAGAGGCTTAAAACATTTGTATATCCATCAGCAATGTATAAGGGTGTATCTGTCATACATATTTAACAACATTTGTTATACCTTTTTTTCAGTTAGTGTACAAAATTATGACCTTTGATGTGGTGTTCTCATACATACTTTTATCTGCCCACCTCGCTCCTCTCATTATGCTTCCCTCTTGTTTCACCATTCTCTCCTCTCTACTAACTCTCTTCTCCTTTCTTGTCACACATATTCATTCCACTGTCTTCCTTTTTTCATTTTCCTCTTCACTTCCTCATGTCCTTGAGATCTGTATTTCCCATCTAGTGGTTGCTGCTTAGTTTTCTCTGACAAGAATAGAGTATATTGGGATTTTGTCTGAACTTTTCTCTTATTAGGTCATCCAGAGGTGACTTTTAATCTGTCATCTTGCTTAAATATGTATTCTTATCTGTTGTTTTTTCATCGCCATCACAGAGGGTGTATACCAGCATTTCAGTTAAATTTTCATTTTCACTTTTTTCTCTTTTAAGAGACAGATGAGCTGGAACTCATTCTGTGTTCTAAGCTGGCCTTAAAATCATTACTATCTTCCTGTCTCAGCCTTCTAAGTGCCAGGATTAGAGGCATGAGCCACCATGATGGGCTCATTTCATTTTCGTGATATTTAATGATGTTGGTAATCTCTTGAGGTCATCATATTGGTTATCTGTGTATCTTCTTTGTAGAACTATTCTTTCAGATAATCTGCCCGTTCTTAAATTATATAATTTATCTCTTCATTATTGAGTTGCAACATTTATATACATATAATCAATATATATTATATATAATCAATATATAATCAATATATATCAAGCCATTGTATTATTTTAAATATATTCTTCCATTCTTCTTTTCCGTATGACACCTTTTGATCTGCAAGAACTTTAAATTTTGACTATGTTCGTTTAGCCATTATATTGATTGTTGCTTTTGCCTTTAGAGTATTTCCAAAATATTGTTACCTAAAATAAGAATTTAAAATATTTTACCTATTTTCCATACAAACTTTATAATTTTAGTTATGTTTAGTATTTTATCAACTTTAATTAATTTGTATATATTATTTTGAGATAAATGTCTGTCGTTCATTATTTGCTTTCTGATATCCACTTATCTCAGTACTGTATGTGGCAAAGATTATCTGTTCCCCCATATAGTCTTCTTGGTACTGTTCTCAGAAATAAATTTGATATTAAATGTCAGGATCTATTTCCATTGCTTTATTTGTTTCTCTTTGCATCAATATTTCATCGTCATGAGTAGCATAACTTTATGGTACCTTTTGGTCTCATGAAATGCTATTCTGATATTTTTCTTTATTGGTCTGAAGTTGCTTATGCGGATTCTGTTGTACATCCACGTGAATTTTGGAATCATCTTATCAGTTTCAAAAAATGATACTGTCAATCTTGATAGGAATATCTGAATATGTGTTGCTAGGTCTGAGGTACTGTCGTTTTAAAAGCATTAAGTCTTTCAGTCTATAAACTTGTTAATGTCTATCCATTTCTTTAGGTTTTGTTTTGTATCTTTCAGCAGTAGTGTATGGTTTTCAGTGTATACTTCTTGAGCCTCCTTGATTAAATTTATTCTTAAGTATTTTACTAGTTTTAATGCTATCAATTTGCATTTTACTGTTTGCCTCCTCATAGCATATTTAACAAGTTGCTTTGTCTTTTAGAGCTTCTGAAACATTGGTCACTGAAACTAGTGGCATGATCAAATTTAGGTTCAAAAGGTTTTGACAAAAAGTCTTCATATTCATAAATGTGTCTGCTTATTGAACAAAGTATCAAGGTTTTTCCCTGCTATGATAGCAGCCATTTATGACCACTGTCTAGACTTGCTAGTACATTAAGGGTTGCAAAATAGTAACATCCTCATCAAGCATGTTGATAAATGCCTGTAATCTGAGAACCTGGAAGGCTGAGAACTATATAATGATACTTTCTCTTTAAAAAATAGTAATTTTTAATTCCTTCATTCCTCACTTACTAGATAGGATACTTCTATAAAGGGAAAAGGTACTTTGACTGTTTTATTATTTTTCTCAAAGCTATTACCAAACACTCGACAAAAATAAATTTAGAGGACCAAGGACTTATCCTGGCTCACAAGTTGAGGGTAACTTCCTTGTTAAAAAGTAGACATTTTGGTGAGGCAAATCTTAGCTGTGATGACAACAGGAGAATGAAGCTATGTGCTCACCTGTGGATGGATAAAGATGCAGGACGAAAGGAACGCTGGTGCTAAGCACACTTTTTCTTTATTCAGTCTAGGACCCATCTCTTGGGACTGTGCCATGCACATTCAGAACAGGTCTTCTAATTGTAATTAATTCTATCTGGAAGCATTTTTTATAGCACCCCAAGAGAGAATTACTAATACCCAAGCTGTTTTCTTTCTTTTTATTTATTTATTTACACCCAAAATGCTGCCCCGATTTCCCTTCCTTGAGTCCCCCCCACTCCCCATCCTCTTAGAAGGTGCCTCCCCTCCAGGTATTCCGCCTACCCTGGTGCATTAAGTTTCTGCAGGATTAGGTACATCCTCTTACACTAGGCCAAAGTAGCCCTGTTGAGGAAAGGATACCACAGTCAGGCTACAGTTTTAAGGGAGAGCCACTTGTTGGGGGACCCACAAGGAGACTGAGCTGCCCAGCTGCTACATATGCACCTGGGGCCTTGGTCCAGCCTGTGTATGCTCTTTGGTTCATTGCTCAGTCTCTGGGAGCTCCTAGGAGTCCAGGTTAATTGACTCTGTTGGTCTTCCAGTATGATTCCTATAACGTCAGAGCCTTCAATCCTTCCCAAAAGGTCCTCAACCTCAGTACAATGTTTGGCTGTGGGCATCTGTTTCAGCCAGCTGCTGGGTAGAGTCTCTCAGAGGACAGTTATGTTAAACTCCTGTCTGCAAGCAAAACAGGGTATCAATGGTGTTAGTGATTGGTGTGGGACAGTGAAAGGCACCCTGGTTCCCGGTTGAGCAAAGGCTTGAAACCCTGGTGACCCTGAAAAGGACCGTGGGCGGTTCGCCTGACTCCCGGCAAACCAGGTCCTGTCACTAGCCACAGCCCTCCATAGATTTGGGGCCATCAGTCACATAGGGGCAACGCCCCAAACCCCTCCACAGGTAGAGGATGTGACGATAGGTCACATAGGCTCAAGACAGATCTCCATTATAATGAGGTACCTAAAGGCCTGGAGGGTTAGCCAATAACCTTTCCTTCCCAGACACTCCTCCCTACAAAAGGTGTTTAATCTCAGGCCCACCCTGAGAAGTGGGGTATGGTTTTATGCACCTACTTTCCACCATGACAATAAATTATTGGGAACCATGGATTGGCTCTTTTCATCAGCTTCCACTTCATTGGCTTCCACTGTGTGTAACCCTAGAGAAGCCCTTCACCTACAGAACCACCATCTAATCTCCTATAGAAGGCCTTTATGTGCTCCCAGCCATAGCCACCAAGCCTGCCACTGTCCAGCCAAGGACTTCCTGCACAGGACCAGTTGGAACTCTCCCTCTTTACCCCTCAGCCCCAGGCTAGATACATCTTGAGGGCCCACACTCCATTCTCAGCTCTTCCACGGTTTTCAATGACACCTGGATGCCCAAGATGGTCCTGGCCTCCTTGCAGGCCCAGGGACCCCCAAGTCAGCTCTGGCTGTGTCCCACATTACCGACTGCACTTCCCTACCCCTGGATCAGTGTCCTTCTGCTTCCCACAGCCCAACTTCCCATGTCCTGCCTCCCCAGCAGCCTGAGTCCTGTGGCAGAGCAGACAGACACAGGACCAATAATCATATACATGGGATGGGTATCAAGTTGGACTGGTTATTGATTGGCCATTCCTTCAGCTCTGCTCCAATTTTGTCCTGCATTTCTTTTAAAGAGGACAAATTTTGGGCCAAAGGTATATTGAGTGGTTTTATGTCCTTATCCCTCTGCTTGGGGTCCTGCAGGTTTCATGTCTCCACAGTTCTGCATCTTGGCTAAGGTTATCTGCCTTGACTCCTGGGAGCCATCCCAATCCCAGGTCTTTGGGACTTCCTAGATATTCCCCCCACCACACCCCCACTTCTGGACCTCAACATAAAACCTGATACACTAAATCTAATAGAAGACAAAATGGGAACTAGCCTTGACCATATTGCTACAGGAGACAATTTCCTGAACAAAACACCAATGGATAAGGCTCTAAGATCAACAATTGATAAATTGTACATGAAACTGAAAAGCTTCTGTAAGACAAAGGGTACTGTTAATAGGACAAAATGGCAGCCTACAGATGGGGAAAAGATCTTCACTAACCCTACCTCCAACAGAGGGCTAATATCCAAATTATATAAAGAATTCAAGATGATAGACTCCAACAAACCAAATAAACAAATTAAAAAACAGGGTACAGAGCTAAAAAGACATCTCAACAGAGCAAACTCAAATGGCAGAGAAACATTTAAAGAAATGATCAACATCCTTGATTATCAGGAAAATTCCATGAAAATGAGATTCTACCTTATACCAATCAGGATGGCTAAGATCAAAACTCAAGTGACAGCACATGTTAGTGAGGATATAAACAAGGGGAAACACTCTTCCATTGCTGGTTGGGAATTCAAACTTGTATAACCACTCTGGAAATCACTCTGGCAGTTTTTCAGAAAATTGGAAATAGTTCTCTACCTGAAGAACCAGCTACACCACTCCTGGGCATATACACAAAAAGATATTCCACCATATCACAAAAACACACGTTTATAGCAACTTTATTTGTAATAGTTAGAAGCTGGAAACAATGCAGATGTCCCTCAACTGAAGAATGGATGCAGAAAATGTGGTTCATTACACAATGAAATACTGTACAGCTATTCATAAAGAGGACATCATGAATTTTACAGGTAAATAGAAGGAACAAGAATTTATCAACCTCACTGGGTAACCCAGACCCAAAACTATATGCACTCACTGATAAGTGGATATTAGCCATAAAGTACAGAATAACCATGCTACAGTCCACAGACCCAAAGAAGGATGAAGGAAGGCCCAATCAGGGATGCTTCAATCTCATTTGGAAGAAAGAACAGAACAGTATGGGAAATAGAGGCAGGGAGGAAACTGGGTGGGAAAGGTGGGGATGGGAATATGGTGGCAGAATCAGGTGTGGGGAAAGACAAGAGAGAAGCCCAGATTGCCAGAAGAATGAATGGAAATCCCAGATGTTTTTAATGTAATCAAATTGACAATCAAATCAGACATATCTACTATTTGATGATTCAAAATATTGTAAAGTTTAATTATTAAAGAAAATAGTAACTTTCACAGGCTTCTGGAATTATAGAACATTCAGTTGAAAGACATTTGGATTATCAATAAAATGTGCTTATTCAAAGCCATAATAAAGCCACAATTTACCTGACTTAATTTAGGACTAAAACCCTCAGCTTTTACTTTATATATATTAGGAAAAACAAGTGTATCTCAACTAATTGTTCAAATCTGTATGAGTTATGTCACAAACACAGTGTAGGATCATGGACAGAGAAGTGTAACTTCATCTGTTGCACTATCTTTTATCTCCAGCAGTTTGGATCCTATTAGCAGTGCCTAGAAGACAGTTCCACTAGTGATTTTAGATGCCTGTACTTTGTTTGATGCCTATGAATGTATTTTTCACATAATTTCGTAGGTAGTCATATGTATGAATTTTGTTTAGCTTTTGGCCAAGATCATACAAAGAATATATTATTATGATTAATGAGTGTTATATTTTGAATTACAAATAAATAAAGTATATGCTAATTGTGTAGCTCTTCAACTACTTATTAGATATACTAGGTATGGGTTTATAGCCAAAATTAGAACATTCATTTGTTCATCTATACTTTCAAAAATGTTAATCAAAATTAGGTGTGTAAGACTTTGTGTTCGTTGCTGACAAAGCAGAGCATATAAAATATGGGCTCAAAAAAAGCATGAGCAGAGGCAACTATAAGGAGCGAATCATCGTGGTAGAACAAGAGGACTTAACATATTGTATTTGACTATGTTGTTTTAATTTAGATGTCCTATAAAGCATAATTTGGAAAATAAAATGCTTGCTGTCAGAACCCATGGGATGTATGCGGCTATATGCTCCCAAAGCATTGCAGAATGAACACACGTGCACTGCTAGAGAGCAGTCTAGAAACCTTTCCATCAAAAGTATATAAAGCCTTCTTTAAATGGCCTTGTCAGGCATCAATGGGAGGAGAGGCCCTTGGTCCTGTGGAGGCTCCATGTACCTGTGTAGAGGAATGCTAGGGCAGAGAGGTGGGAGTGGGTAGTGAGCACCCTCACAGAAAGAAGCAGGGGGGATGGGATAGTGAGGTTTGCAGAGGGGAAACCGGGAAAAGAGATAACATTTGAAATGTAAATAAAGAAAATATCCAAGAAAAGAAAAGCCTTCTCTGCTCTTACAAAGGTCTAATTACCTCAATTTCCCTCTGTGTGGTCTGATAATGTCAATGTATAGCTGAGAGGAAAGGCTGTTTTGGGATTCAGTAGGAGACATCACACACATCACCACCTGTTTTCTCTTCCTTATCAGTGTTTATCAGTGTTTAAGTCTGGCATTCCTTGTTGGTTACCAAGAAAAAAAAAACAAACAAAAAACAAAAAACAAACAAACAAACAAAAAAAAAAACACCTCTTGGATTCCCATGTGGAAAAGTACCAAATATTAAAGCTTAAAGAGAATGGAGATTTGAGTGCATAATTTGCAGGAAAAAACAAGTCCTTAGAGGAAGTGGGTGAAAAGGGGCTGAGGTGGGAGGGAGCAATTGTCCTGCGCTGCCTTTATTCCATCAGCTAGACAGAAACAGTACCACATACATTCTGTCCAAATCCTTTTTATGACTCACTTTCCTGCCTAATCTTCTTTGGGCTCAGGGTAGGACATACCCAATGGGCAATTTAATTTGTATTATTTCAAGCTATCATTAATTTTCTTTCTCATCTTTCTCATTCTACTTGTTTCCCTTTTCCTCCCTTGTTCCTGTTCTTGTGTTCTTTCCTGACCTTTCCTTCCCTTCTTAATTCTTTCTTCGCTCTTTGTGGATATTTTATTTATTTTCATTACAAATGCGATCACCTTTCCCAGTTTCTCCTCCACAAATCCCTTCTCCTATCCCCCCTCCTCTGCTCCCCCACGCACCCACCCACTCCCACCTCACCGCCCTGGCATTCCCCTACCCTAGGGCAGCGAGCCTTCATAAGACCAAGAGCCTCCCCTCCCATTGATGTCAGATAGGACCATCCTCTGCTACATATGCAGCTGGAGCCATGGGTCCCTCCATGTGTACTCTTTGGCTGGTGATTTAGTCCCTGGGAGCTCTGGGGTGTCAGGTTGGTTGATATTGTTGTTCTTCCTATGGAGTTGCAAACCCCTTCAATTCCTGCAGTCCTTTCTCTAACTCTTCAGTTTGGGTCCCTGTGCTCAGTCCAGTAGTTGGCCCACATTTGTATTTGTCAGGCTCTGACAGGGCCTCTCAGGAGTCAGCTATATCAGGCTACTGTCAGCAAGTACTTCTTGGCATCCACAACAGTGCCTGGGTTTGGTGGCTGTATATGGGATGGATCCCCTAGGTGGTCAGTCTCTGGATGGCCTTTCCTTTAGTCTCTGCTCTACTCTTTGTCCCTGAATTTCCTTTAGACAAGATTAATTCTGGGTTAAAAATTTGGAGATGAGTCAGTGGCTCTATCATGCAACCGGGGGCCTTGCCTAACTTCCGGATATGATCTCTACAGGTTCCCCTCCCGTCTGATGGGCATTTCACCTAATCTCATTCTTTTACTTTCATTCCATCCCTATTTTCTATTTCTATCATCTTAAAGAGAAGTTGATGGTCATGGTTTTGCTCCATTCACTTTGAATCTTCCATTTCAATGCAGTCACATCCACTGTCTACTGTCAGTATATCATTTTCTTCTTTGTCTTAATCTTACACTCTGAGCTTTATTGGTTTTCCTTTTAAACTTGGCCAATTCCTTGTAATGCCTGTACAAATCCATCCAAAGGGTACAGTTAGTATTGACTTGTACTAGGACCAATCTTGACACTAAATAGACCCCAAATTTGCCTTTGATGTTGAAATTTAAGAAATACATACCAAGCAATCTCTTGAAAACAAGCAGTATCTTTTATTTCATTATGTATAATAACTGTATTACTCTTGACAAGAAATTTGCAAGAACGAGGGTTATTAGTCTCCTTTAAAAGCAAGAAATGGGAATTGGAAGGTAAGGTTCATAGACAAGCATGATTAAAGTCACATACCAGGCAAATATAGGAATACATTTTATATTTATTTCAAGGCCTATAGTGTTCCCATTTTAGTACTAACATGATAGAAACTTAACTCTAATACTATTCATGGAGAGCAGATGAAGGATAAGTGTAAGGAATGAGATGGGAAATGGATACACAAGTGATGTTGTCATCCAATTTGAGGGTTGTAGTCTGGGCTCCAAATCAATTTCAGCCATCCTTAATAAGCCAATTAAAAGAATCAAATTAATAGTAGATGGTATTTATTCAGTATGATCACATTGGGAGGAGAAACAAAGAAGTCTCACAACATTCCACCTATGACAATCTTTGGGGTCCTGCAGAGAACTTAGGTCAGGATTTGTAGATCTAAACAGTCTCAGCTAGGGGTAGTATTGCCCCGCAATGATCCATCCTTGTCTGGACTCATGAAAGGTGGTCTGTCAACGTTGTTAGAACTGGAGGAAATCTTTCTGGAGTATCACTTTCCCCTTGGTCTATGGCCTTTTCCTTCTCCTAGCATGAGTTCTGCAGGGAAATTTCTCATTTCTTTGAGGTCATTCGTTGCAATAATCTCACAGGCAGAGTGAGAGACACAAGCAACTTTAGAATATCCTCATGTCTGCCAGGACCTGTACAGTTTAAGACCCAGATATTTCCCTGTTCAAGTTCCCTTTTGTCATATTCATGATGCCATTATTACATGTCTTCACCAGTTTCTGAGCCAGTCTTCAGCATGTCAGGAAAAAAATCTTAGAAGCTTGCTCTGTTCCACTGAACTGAAATATAGAAATGGCTTTCTTTCCCTTCCCTGGAGCTGACACTAAGTGACTGCATTGTAAGTCTCACTTTTTCATTCTCTTCTTTACCACTGTTCACTGAATCAGATAACTGTCACACAAGCAGTGAAACAAGAGAATTTGTGTAGCCTTCTATCTCCTCAGTAAATCCATCACATTTGTAAGGCTCCTTCTGTTACATTGAATTCACTCAGTACTGACCATTGGTCTAGAAGCTCATATTGTGTATTATTCAACCCATTCATATGATGTACCAAATGATGTTCCACAAAGCATATGTGGAAAAGGTAATCAACCTTCTTCCATTTTGCTGGGACCTTTATTTCAGAGAAATGTGTTTCTCCTAATCATTATGTTTGTCCAGTGCATAACTTTGACCCCCTGCCTGAATGTCTTGCTTCATACAGTTCTAAACATATATATTTGAACACATATTCATATCTCACAACCTTCTATTTCCCAGAGAATATTTCACTCCCGTGTCTCATGAACTTCCCATCCTTTAAAGATATGTCAACTTCAATACAAATGAGCTAACCTGTATTGCTTCCATTTTGCCCTGCACTTCTTAGGCTACTACATATACTAGATTGTCACTATAGTCTTAATAACCTAGGCAAATTCTTTATCAAGCCTATGTCACTATGTACTTAGAAACCCAAGTAGTCCTATATCTGACTCACAAAGAAAGCAGAATTTAACCCCAAAGCAAATGGGAGCCTGATCTCCTCCTCCACCACATTATCTTGCTTCTGCAGTTACAATCTAGACTAGAATTAATTAGGTAGTACACATTTCTCAGGTACAGCATAACCTTTCCACAGAGAACTCTGACTGACAGATTCTAATTTATAAGCTTTATTCTGGTGCATAGACAAACACTGCCATGCTCAGACTGTATCTTTTGAAGGTTATAGCATTTAGACCCCAAAGCTCTTAATTTTATTGGAAATGGAAGAAAAAATGTCATACAAATATTTCATTTTGAAGCATAATGATTCCAACATACACACCTCTTACTGAAATAATTGCCACCCTCCCACTTGTACCATAATCTGAAAATCAGCCACAGGAGGCTCCAAATTCTTGCTATGTCTGTATTTGGGGTCCCAGAGAGAAAAAGATATTAAGACTTTTTATCTTAATGCTTATAGAATATCATTTTGCTATATCACATCAACTAGAAGCCACTTTTGAATGAACATTTAATATTTTAATATATCCTGTGTAAAAACATGTAGCCTGATAAAACTGATGTAGTCCTAGACCAGAATCCCTTTGGTAGACAGGCTAGCAGAAATACCCTAATACCTGGCGGGGTGGGGGGAACAGGCAAGAGAAACCTGGGCAATGCTAAGAGGAGATAAAAATATCCAAATCAGCCATGAGACCATTGTCTGAGGGACAGTTGTATTATGAACTCCAGTGGCAATCAAGCCTACAAAAAGGAAGTATGTTTAATTAAAAATAAAAATGGGGAAACTAAGCCTACCTCAAAACTGAACTAGAAATAGAAGGAATAGAAAATAAGACATGCTTACAATGGCAGCCAGAGATTTGTCATGAACTCTCCACCATATATATCAATCACTAGGAAACACTTGTCTTTCCCACAGGTTTTGCTGATAAAACACTATGTCTAAGGGGAAAGCTTATGATTAAAAAATGTGAAAATCAAGGTGTTGAAGAAATGTGTTACTGGAGCCTTGGTTTTTCCTAAATTGTAAGTCCATATGAAGTCTTCTTTTAAGGGAACTCTCCCGGAAGTATTCGCAGTCACACATAATTGAATTCCAATCCGGTTTCCATCACTAGGTGACTATATGCAAGTAATTTTACCTCTCTAAGCTTGACTTTCCCTTTCTTTAAATTTAGATAATCTTAAGGCCACCAGTAAAGCTCCTTATAAGTAAGTAGATTTCATGTAGCCATGAATGTCTTTTGCTACCAGTAAGAAAGCAGATATAAGATGTCTCAAGGTACTGAAGAGATGACTCAAATATTTTTAAAAACAATGCACTCTCTCGCAGAGGATCTGAATTTTGCTCCAGGCCCCTAAGGCAACTGGCTCACGGGGATTCCAGTTCCAGGGATTCTGACACCTCCATAGACATCTCCATAGACACCTGTGCCCACCTAAGTACATACCCACTCCCCAAAATACATACACACATACTTAAAAATAAACCTTTATAAAAATTAATTTTAAGATTGCAGTGGATGGGGTGACAGCTTCCTCTACTAAGTGAATGGGACAGAGGTCTAGCGAAGCTTATAAAAGTAAAGATAGTGTGGATGTCAGAGGAGAAAATGGTTTACTAGGATTAAAGCTATTCCCCAGAGAACAGAGAGAAAAGGGCCAATCTAAGAATTTTTAATATAACTAGGATGTCATCCATCATAGCTCTTCATTCTCAACACTTTCAATACTGATGTCAAATGCCCTTGACCTGCATCAAGTTAAATCTGTCCTTCCCTGAATCATATGGAATTTTTGTCTCAGATAACTACCCTATCCATTTTTCTCTCTTCTTTACCTCTACTCCCTGTCATCAGAATGGATATGGGAGCCATATTTTTACGGATCACTTGCAATCCTCTAGATTTGATCTTTGATATCAACTTGTATGCCTATTTTGGAGAGAATACCAAACCTTATCACTGTGTATTAATAAGTATTGGAGCTGAGGAGCTTACAAATTATTGAGCACTAACCATGTACTTAACAGATTCCTGAACACATTGGCAAACGTTACATTTGCGTTCATTTTTAATGAGAGCTTAAGTCTCCAGTCAATCTAAAGATGAGAAAACTGAACAGAAGGTAGTAAAACTATCCGAGGTGACAGGTAAGATGTGGCAAAGTTATCTCGCTTTTAATTCCCTTGCTATTAGGAGTCCCTGTATGAAACCTTAATTATTTTTTTCTTTAATCAAGTTTATTATATCAGAGTCCTATTCTGGTTTCCGATATGCATGGGCCACCACTTTAGTAGATGTGAGAAGCCAGGGAGCCATTGCTCACATTCATGTGGGCATAATTTGGTTGTCAAATTTCACTCTCAGATAGTCAGGGAGCAATATAAATGAGTCTGTTTACTATTTCCACTTGAGCTTTCTAAGGATATCCCGCAAATCTGTTTGAAAAGGATATGTTTCAGATTTTAGTAACCAGAGACCTTTTCTTTATAGCCATCTTGCTAACTATCCCCTGTTAATCCAATTCTCATCTTTACTCTCAGCCCAAAATTCCCTTGTGGAAAGACTGACAGAATAGCTCTCAGACTGATTGGCATAAATGCTGCAGAGAAGGGAACCGACCTCAGTTCTGCAGCCATGAATGCCACAAATGAAGCCTTGCGATCTTCCTACTGCCTAATTCAGTGACTTCACTCAAAAAAAGCTAATCAAGATTTCAAATCAATTAGGCCATCAAGGTCAACTATTTTCCTGCAGCTTGACTGTGGCCTTGACCAAATCTGCACCTTGGAAGGAATGGAAGAGTCAGTCAGGCTCAAGAGCTCAGCCACAGCTGCTCTGGGAGGCCACAGCTTGTGCCTGGCCCATTCTCTAGCCCTGCAGTTTTATTAGCTTCATTTTTATATGCTTTTTAGCTCCCCGAATGCAGCCAAAACCAACATCAAATAACATCAAGGGAACACAAGGTCATGACTTCCCCCACCCCTCAGCATTCACCCCCAAGCACACACTCCACTTGAGATGGGGTATGCAGAGAAATGCACCACACTTTCCCCCCTGCCTGTCTTTTCAGAGGTTGGGGAAGACTGCTGCTGATCTGTGAGCTATTCTCAGGCACTGCTGCCTCAGAACTGACTGTGAGAGATGTTTCAGGTCACCATAACCCAAGGAGCAGAAGGAGGAAAAAGGGAGGGGAGTTGGAAACCCCAGTTAGCTAGCAATCTTCAGATATCTCCCTCAGGCTAAAAAAGTTAGGCCTAATGCTCCTGCCCAGTGCCTGCTAGGAGAGAGAGACAGTTGCAGACACCAGTTACCTGCCTTTAAGGGTTCTTCCTTACCCCTTTCCTTTTCCTTTCCTTTCTTTCTCCTTCCAGAGGCAACAGGAATGAGCATTCCAACAGAGCTCCCTGGTGGGCTGCAAATCCTCTCTACCCCAAGGGATTCACCAAACCTTTCATTTGAGCTTTTAGGTAGGGAAGCCAAGAGCCCAAAACCGGTCTGGGAAGTTTCCCAGTACAGCAATCTGGGCACTGGGCCTGAGACCAGATGCAGGAGCCAAACTGCCTGAGTGAAAGGAGTTCCCTGGTCTACAGCAAGTCAGAAAACCAGTTTGGATTATAGTTTTACTGACTCACAGTGCTGGGAGACAAAGGCAAAGCCCTAGGATCAACAGGATAGAGCTTTTGCCTTCTACTCAAGAGCCATAAGTTCTAGTTCTAAATGTGTTCTTCCAAAGTCTCTTTCTTAAACCCAGAATCTCCAGAAACATAGCAACTACTCTCGCAACTGCATTCTTCCAACATAGAACATGCCTATTTTTTTTAAAGTTTTTAATTGTAGCCTTTATTGACCCTGTTTTGTGCATATGTACACACATATGTTTTAGTGTGTGAATGCACAATGCCATAGCACACATGTGGGTGTCAGAGGACAGCCTGTGGGACTTGGTTCCTTCCTACCATCAAATATGTGAAGTATTAAACTCAAGCCGTTGGGCTTATCTCCAAGTCCCTTTACCTGTTGAGTGGTTTCACCAATCCCATATCTATTTTTCAAACACATAATATAGAATGTATAATAAAGATAATATACTGACATTTTAACTGTCAAGACACTAGTGAAGAAATCTTTGTGGTAGCCATATGGAGCAAGCCCGTTTGAAAGCCAAGAAAGCAATACTTGTCTGTAATTGCTCCTTAGAAAACCAGGGTTCAGACTACCCTAAGACCCTCCCCCTCCAACCTTAATCATTGTTTTAGAATCTGGGATTCTAAAACATCGCTGGGATCCTTATGTATAATGTTTATAGTTTCATTAAATGACCACTGTAAAATGCTCGAGTATTTGTTTGATAACATTATGCCTCTGAGGTTTCTTTCCTGCCCATCTTGATAGGAACTTTTAAGGGCTTAATATTGGGGCTGGAGAAATGGTTCAGTGGTTAAGTGCATATTCTGCTCTTGCAAAGGATTCAAGTTTGCTTCCCAACACTGAATAAATTGATATGACTGCTCTGAGGTATGGTAAAGTGGAAGGTTTTTCTTGTATATATGAGGGACAGAGCAGCCAGAGGCATCCGGAAGAATCCAGAGCAGACAGAGAAGATAGAAAACTGAATGTGCCCAGCAGACTGGACCTGGCTTGGAGAGAAGCAGGGGCAGAACAGAGAGAGATTGAGAGATGGAAGGAGATGACCAAGAAAGAGAGGCAAAAGAGAAAGGATACCAGGGTTATAAGGAAAAATGAGTAGCTGGGGGGAGGGAAGCTCTTGAGCTAGAGGGCGTTTATGGTATGGCTGAAGGTGAGAAAAACCAGGATGCTAACATGAATTCCGAAATGGATCACAGGTACTTGTGATACTATGGGAGCCTGTAGGACAGCATACACTTTAGTATGCTAATAGGCACCACATATAACCACTTGCCATTTCTGCCAGTAATTGGAGAAATGACTCCTTTTGTTTGAAGGGAGTCAGCTTCCCAAGGTCTTAAAGAATGGTGGCTTTTATCTAACTGCCAGAATTTGAGGAAGTAGAGCTTCCTTTGGACCTAACAAGCACCTACTTTGGGTACTGTGGGTCACAACTCCCTGCAACTTCAGAGGACTGAACGCTTTCTTCTAAATAAGCACTCAAATGTACTTACACACACACACACACTTAAAACTCAAATAAGATGTTAAAAGTTTTATATATTGTTTCTCAAGGGTAATGTTGGCTTTATATATGTATTTGAAATATATATATATATATTTTTTCCTCTACCTACATTTTACTTATAACAATCTAATTTTCTACCAGCCTATCTATGGGTATCAGAGTTTCTTTGCTATTGAAAAATAAAGTATATTCCCTAGATCTTATTGTGATTATAATCCTCTTTGTAGTTCAGATGAAAAATAATGAGTTCACTCTATCCATTTGTAATGGTAATAAGAACAGATAAATAATATAGCTTATTTCAAGTGAGAAACTATTGATGACATACAGTAAATAGAGCTATTTCATCACCCCGTCCTTCTAGCTTTCAAAGGTTCCTGACAAGAAAAATCATAAATTCTGATCAAATCTTGACTCTATAATATAGTAGTTGTTGACCTTGAAGAGAATTCTTTTTTTTTATTTTTTTTAAAGATTTATTTATTTATTTTTATGTATATGAGCACACTATAGCTGTCTTCAGACACACAGAAGAGGGCATCAGATCCCATTTCAGATGGTTGTGAGCTACCATGTGGTTGCTGGGAATTGAACTCAGGACCTCTGGAAGAGCAGACAGTGCTCTTAACCGCTGAGCCATCTCTCCAGCCCGAAGAGAATTCTTTACCTCTCTTAGCATGCACTTAACCATTCACCAAACAAGGGTAATTAATTAATAAAAATATAGCCATAACTCAAAAGTTATAATAGATAATTGGAAGTACTTCTTCCTCTGCAAACAACAAAGGTGTGTAGATATTTGTCCAACTGAAACTAACTCCCAACACCTTTCAAGTACTCAGGGATTAGAGATAAATAATGCATATTTAGAAGAGAACATGGGGAGTTTTATGGCTTCTAATACAGAACAGAGAGACAGATGAGAGTGAATGCATTTAGGTAACCATCCCTGTCATTTTCTCATGGTATCAAGTTCTGAGAACTTCCTAAACTTTCTTGGTTTCCAATATCCTCCTTAGCATCTCATCAATTTTTTTCATGGTATGTCTAGACCAATAGGAGTACACAGTGTTTACATTTATTCAATAGTTAACTTCCCCCAACTTAGTATGTATTCATTACAAACAACAAAGTAGCCACTTAAGATGGTATGCATAAATTAAGATAAAATCTTAATATAAAGAAAATATTTTATTTCATCTTATGTAGTCAAGCATTGGACATCAGACAACTTGCCAAATCTTAGAATCAGATTGGACAGCATTTGTTTTATTTTCTGATCCTCCTGGACTTACACATGGTGCTTGATTTTTAATATTATAACCATAAAAAATGTAGTACAATCTAATGTTAAAACCGTGAATTGCTTCAAACAAGCATGTTATGGTATTATTGACTAATGTTGAATATCATGGTGTTTCTCTTTAAACTTTTAAATATCCCCAAATATCTCTGTGAGTTTAATTTGATACCTAGAGAAATTTGTGAACCCCATGGTTAAATGAACAGATTTCTGAAAATTCTGAAACATAAATTCTTCTGTTCCCTGGTCAAAATGTGCTTCCTTGGTTCTGCTTCCATGAAATTTCATTTTCCCTCACAGAAATGTGAGATAGTATTATGTCTGTCATCCATCATAGCTAGATAAAGCATTATAAAAGTACACATCTAACATACTAATCAGAGACAAAATCATTTAGAATATTGACAAGAGTGAGTGCTGGTGAGAATGTAAAGTGACAGATTCTCTCATATAGTATTAGTAGTAGCAGTGATATTTGGTTATTTTGTAAGGACATCTGTCATTTTCTATTAAACTTGGACATGTGTCTATTCTTGGACTTACGGATACTTCATGAGAACGTTTTCCTTATTCATTTTATGAGTGGGGGTATTTTCTCTGCATGTGTGTACAAATATTATGTGCATTCCTGGTACCTGTGGAGTTCATAAGAGGAGGTACAAATGGTTTCAAGCTGCCATATGGGTGCTGGGAATTAAACCTGGGTTTTCCGAAAGAGCAAACAGTGCTCTTAACTGCTCAACCAAGCCTCTAGCCCTCTACAGCATTTTCACAATCTGAACACTAGCATAGCTCTGGCACCTGAATGGTCATCACAGTACACATACTGTCTGCAACTTAACATGATTTATGACTTTGTGTTGCTGTCATGCTCTAAATCTGCTTTAGAGGTCTTATAAAATAGGTGAGATGTTAGCATAAATATTAGGGATATATACATAGCAACTCAAGCTTGGCAATGATATGGGGGCCACCCTGATGTGCTGTGAGGATATTTAAAGCCATAGAGTTCTGTACATTGCCCTTTTCATATTTGAACTTTAGAATTAAGAAGGGAAATATCTGCTGGCTGTATGAAAGGACAGTTGGCACTTATGTCATCTCCTGCCCCCTGTAGTATTAAGAGTGTCTTGAAAAGGTGAAGCTTTCACTTTATTCTAACAAGGACAAAATAATTTAATAATTTGAATTTCTTTCAGGTGGGAACAACAGAATTAGTGAGTGGCTTTTCTGACAGCTCCCAAGTGCTAGAATTGAAAAGAAGAACCTATACATCTAGCTTTCAAAGGTTCCTGACAATAAAACTCATTTTGATCAAACCTTGACTCTACAATATACCAGTTGTTGACCTTGAAGAGAATTCTTTACCTCTCTTAGCATGCATTTAACCATCCACCAAAGAAGGATAATCCAGGGAAAATATCATCACAATATAAATTGTAGCAATTCATACTAAGATGTATACTATATTGGCTAGTTCCTTAGCTGCACAAGCCTGATTGACCTGAGTTCTGATCCTTGGAACCCATAAAAGAGCTAAAATTAATGATGTGTAACTCCAGGACTTGTGCTATGACATTGGTGATAAAGATGGGAGAATTGCCTGTAAAATCATGGATCAGCTACTTTGGAGAACACTGTAGCATCAGGAAAAAAATAAAGAGACACTGATTTAAAACAAGGTGGAAGGTAAGAACTGATTTCCAAACTGTCCTCTAACCGCCACAGGCATGCCACAACAGTTGTCACCCCACCACACATATAACACAAGTTTTCACATTTTTACTTCCTTGAGAATTTTATACAAAATATTTGATTATGTACCATTCTTCCTCCAAGATCCTCCCCTACCTACCTCACTCCATACCCAATTACATGTGGTGCCTGCCCTGAATTGTGGCCAATATATACCAGGTATCACTCCCTTGAAGAAAATTAACTTTCCTTCTTCCAGAAGCAATCAACTGCCTATAGTTCCATAGAAAGGAGTGGGACTTTTTGCCTACTTCTCCTTATCCGTGCTGAGATATCGTCTGGTTTGAATTTGTGCAGATCTTGTGTATGCTGTCACAGTCCCTGTGAGTTCATATGTCCATCTGACTTGGTGTGTCTGGAAAACATTGTTTCTTTGAAGTTCTCTACCACCTGTGGCTCTTCCAATTATTTTCCTCCTCTTCCACATGAATCTTTGGACCTTGAGGAAAGGGGTGTGATATAGACATCCTATTTAGGGCTGAGCATTCTAAAGTCTCTGACTCTCTGCACATTGACCAGCTGTAGTTTCTGTGTTGTCATCTACTATAAGAAGCTTCTGATAAAGGTTGAGTGATACACTGATCTACGGGCATAGAAATATGTCATTAAGAAGCATTTTATTGCTATGTCCATTTAGCAAAATAATCTAAGGAGGTTTTCTCTAAGAACCTATGACCAATTTAGCCACAGGTTTGTGGTTTTATTGATAGTGTCATATATAGCAGTGGTTTTCAACCTTCTTAATGCTGTGACCTTTTAATACAGTTCCTCATGTTTTGGTGACCACTCAACTATAAATTTGCTACTTTATGACTGTTACAAATTGTAGGGTAAATAGCTGATATATAGGGTATCTGATACCCCAAAGAGGTTGCAGACTAAGAACTATTGATATTTAGTTCTATCTCATAGACTGAGTGTTAAATCTAATTTTGTTTTAGGATTCAAGAAAGTCTATTTTTTTATTTTTCCACTGATTTTTTTATTAATTCACTTTATATCCCAATCACAGCCTCCTCTTCTCCCAGTGTCCCCTCACATAACCCATACTCTTGTTCCCATCTTCCCTTTTCCTCTGAGAGTTGGAACCCCACCCTGAGCCCACTCACTCTGTCATATCAAATCAGTGCAAGACTAGTCACATCCTCTCTACCCAGTTCTCCCTATAACTGATCCCAGTCCTGTACCTCTCCCCATCTCCTCTTCCACCCGGTTCCTTCCCTCTATCCACCTTCAATGATTATTTTATTTCCCCTTCTGAGTGTGATTCAAGCATACTCCCTTGGGCCCTCCTTGTTATTTAGCTTTTTTGGGTCTGTGAATTGTAGCGTGGATATTCTGTGCTTTACTTACTTATAAGTGAATACATACCATATTTGTATTTCTGGGTCTCCGTTTCCTCACTCAACATATTTTCTAGTTCCATCCATTTGACAGCAAATTTCATGATGCCCTTGTTTTTAATTGCTGGGTAGTATTCCATTGTGTGAATGAACCATAATTTCTTTATCCATTCTTTGGTTGAGGAACATCTAGGTTGTTTCCAATTTCTGGCTATTATGAATAAAGCAGCTATGAACATAGTAGAGCAAGTGTTCTTTTTATTTGATGGCACGTCTTTTGGGAATATGCCCAAAATAGGTTTGGTGGGTCTTCAGGTAGAACTAGTCTCAATTTTCTGAGAAACCATCAAATTGATTTCCAATGAGGTTGTTCAAGTTTGCATTCCCACAAGCAACATCCTTGCCTGCATGTGCTGTCACTTGAGTTTTTGTTCTTAGCCATTCTGATGGGTGTAAGATAGAATCTCAAAGTCATTTTGATTTGCATTCCCCTGGTTCATTCCAGGGAAGTGCTCAGAATAGACAGTTGAAGAATGCTGAAAGAGCCTTTATAGGCTCAATGTTGCCTCCACCCATAAGCATGTGCACCCATAAGCCTGCATACACATAAAGCTAACCACTGTCTACATAGTATACTTTGACAGCTAAAGTGATATTGCAAGTAATCATTTTTATTCCAATACTTAATCATTGTTATATGAAGATTCTGAGGGAATATCTAAATTGTAGGGGGAAAGGTGGTGTGATACTTGTGCACAAGTGTAGGAAGAGGGTGACATCTTTATTACATGATCATCACTATAGACCTTAGAATGTGTCTTCTTATCACCTGACCTAAATGTTGAAATTCTTCCATTGTTGTTTCATCATTCTAAGAAAGACCAAGAAAACAATGAAGCTTTATAGCATGTCTCATAGCAAGGACTGACTGAAAGCCATCTGGACTCTGAAGATACCATAGAGGATAACATGAGC
Organism: Rattus rattus; assembly: GCF_011064425.1. Lineage (NCBI taxonomy): Eukaryota > Metazoa > Chordata > Mammalia > Rodentia > Muridae > Rattus > Rattus rattus. The sequence continues at coordinate 56,338,208 of NC_046172.1, forward strand.
TGTTAGAATTTCAAACATAGAAAAGCAATGAAACTTCTGAATTGTAAGCTAGCTTTAGTGTTTGCCTGGGCCTCCTGAGGTTCCTACACTCATTAACAGCCACAGACGTCAGGAAGCTGGAAGTAAGTCTCACTTTGCTCCTTTAAATCACACTGTCATCTTAGAGAAGCTCACATAAACTGTGTGGGCCTCAAAGACGAAAGTTATACAGAAAAGGTTTATAAGTAATTCTAACTCAGCTGACCAGATATCAAGACTCCCTTTGCTCTCTTTCTTGTTCTTCTCCATTCTTGCATCTTCTCCCAGCTTTCTTACCACTTTCCTACTTCCATTCTTCTTCCTGGCCTATTTCTTTGTGTGCGTTTCCTGATCAAGCTCCATCTGTGCCAGCCAGCCCACCTAAGTCACCCTTGACTGATTTAGAAGCTTTGATTCAGAAGAAATTGTGATTTGCAGATGCCAAGTAGTTATTCATTACAAGGAAATGATTCTTTCACTAATACCAAGATTGTGGTTTCCAGTGGGAATGTTCACAGCAAGATCATGGGAATAATACATAGAGTACAAAGAAAAGAACATCACCTAGGTTTTCTTTTAGTTCAAGGACCTAGGAACAACCTGGTCTAACTTTCACTCAAGCTACTCTTCCTCCAGCATCTTTGGACTTTCATACACACACACACACACACACACACACACACACACACACACACACGTAATTAATTGACACCTCTGGTCTATGTTTTAATACATGGTATATTTTTCCATCTTTATTAAATTGGGTATTTCTCATTTACATTTCAAAAGTTATTCCCTTTCCAGGTTTCCATGCCAACATCCACCTAACCTCTCCCCCTCCCATTCTATATGGGGGTTCCCCTCCCAATCCTCCCCCCATTACTATCCTCCCCCCAAGAATCCCATTAACTGGGGGTCCAGCCTTAGCAGGACCAAGGGCTTCTCCTTCCACTGGTGCTCTTACTAGGCTATTCATTGCTCCCTATGAGGTTAGAATCCAGGGTCAGTCCATGTATAGTCTTTGGGTAGTAGCTTAGTCCCTGGAAGCTCTGGTTGGTTGGCATTGTTGTTCATATGGAGTCTCAAGCCCCTTCAAGCTCTTTCAGTCCTTTCTCTGATTCCTTCAGCGGGGGTCCTATTCTCAGTTCAGTGGTCTGCTGCTGGCATTCACCTATGTATTTGCCTTATTCTGACTGTGTCACTTAGGAGAGACCTACATTTGGTTCCTGTCAGCCTGCACTTCTTTGCTTCATCCACCTTATCTAGTTTGGTGGCTGTATATGTATGGGCCACATGTGGGGTAGGCTCTAAATGGGTGTTCCTTCAGCCTCTGTTCTAAACTTTGCTTCCCTATTCCCTCCCAAAGGTATTCTTGTTCCCCTTTTAAAGAAAGAGTGAAGCAGCCGCATTTTGGTCATCCTTCTTGAGTTTCATGTGTTCTGTGCACTTGAGCATTTGGACTAATATCCACTTATCAATGAGTGCATACCATGGGTGTTTTTCTGTGATTGGGTTAACTCACTCAGGATATTTTCCAGTTCCATCCCTTTGCCTATGAATTTCATAAAGTCATTGTTTTTAATAGCTGAGTAGTATTCCATTGTGTATCCATTTTCTGTATCCATTCCTCCGTTGAAGGGCATCTGGGTTCTTTCCAGCTTCTGGCTATTATGAATAAGACTGCTATGAACATAGTGGAGCATGTGTCTTTGTTATATGTTGGAGAATCATTTGGGTATATGCCCAAGAGAGGTATAGCTGGGTCCTCAGGTAGTTCAATGTCCAATGTTCTGAGGAACCTCCAGACTGATTTCCACAGTGGTTGTACCAGTCTGCAATCCCACCAAAAATGGAGGAGTGATCCTCTTTCTCCACATCCTGGCCAGCATTTGCTGTTACCTGAGTTTTTGATCTTAGCCATTCTGACTGGAATGAAGTGGAATCTCAGGGTTGTTTTGATTTGCATTTCCCTTATGACTAAAGATGTTGAACTTTTCTTTAGGTGCTTCTTAGTCATTTGGCATTCCTCAGCTGTGAATTTTTTGCTTGGCTCTGAACCCCATTTTTTAGTAGGATTATTTGTCTCCCTGTAGTCTAACTTCATGAGGTCTTTGAATATTTTGGATATAAGGCCTCTATATGTTGTAGGATTGGTAAAGATCTTTTTCCAATCTGTTGGTTGTCGTTTGTCCTAACCACAGTGTCCTTTTGCCTTTACAGAAGCTTTTGTAGTTTTAGAGATCCCATTTGTGGATTCTTGATCTTAGAGCATAAGCCATTGGTGTTTTGTTCAGGAAATTTTTCCAGTGCCCATGTGTTAAATGCTTCCCCTTTTCTTCTATTAGTTTGAGTGTATCTGGTTTGATGTGGAGGTCCTTGATCCACTTGGACTTAAGCTTTGCACAGGGTGATAAGAATGGATCGATCTGTAATCTTCTACCTGCTGACCTCCAGTTGAACCAGCACCATTTGCTAAAAATGTTATCTCTTTTTCCATTGGTTGGTTTTGGCTCCTTTGTCAAAAATCAAGTGACCATAGGTGTGTGGGTTCATTTCTGGGTCTTCAATTCTATTCCACTGGTCTATCTGTCTGTCTCTGTACCAATATCATGCAGTTTTTATCACTATTGCTCTGTAATACTGCTTCTTCAGACCATTTGCTTGGAAAGTTGTTTTCCAGCCTTTGACTCTGATGTAGTGTCTGTCTTTGTCTCTGAGGTGTGTTTCCTGTAGGCAGCAGAATGCAGGGTCCTCCTTGCGTATCCAGTTTGTTAATCTATGTCTTTTTATTGGGGAATTGAGTCAATTGATGTTGAGAGATATTAAGGAATAGTGATTGTTGCTTCCTGTTATATTCATATTTGGAGGTGAGATTATGTTTGTGTGCTTGTCTTCTCTGTTTTATTGTGAAATGATTAGTTTCTTGCTTTTTCTAGGGTGTAGCTTGCCTCCTTGTGCTGGGGTTTACCATTTATTATCCTTTGTAGGGCTGGATTTGTAGAAAGATATTGCGTAAATTTGGTTTTGTCAAGGAATATCTTGGTTTCTCCTTCTATGTTAATTGAGAGTTTTGCTGGACACAGTAACCTGGGCTGGCATTTCTGTTCTCTTAGGGTCTGGACATTTGTCCAGGATCTTCTGGCTTTCATAGTGTCTGGTGAGAAGTCTGGTGTAATTCTGATAGGTCTGCCTGTATATTTTAATTGACCTTTTTCCCTTATTGCTTTTTAATATTCTTTCTTTGTTTTGTGCATTGTTTTGACTATTATGTGATGGGAGGATTTTCTTTTCTGGTCCAATCTATTTCGAATTCTGTAGGCTTCTTGTATGTTTATGGGCATCTCTTTCTTTAAGTTAGGGAAGTTTTCTTCTATGATTTTGTTGAAGATATTTACTGTCCTTTTACATTGGGAGTCTTCACTGTCTTCTATACCTATTATACTTCGGTTTGATCTTCCATTGTGTCCTGGATTTCCTGTACGTTTTGGGTCAGTAGCTTTTTCCATTTTACATTATCTTTGACAGTTGTGTTGATGATTTCTATGAAATCTTCTGTTCCTGAGATTCTCTCTTATATCTCCTGTATCCTGTTGGCGATGTTAATACATGGTATATTAAATGTAGTCTGAAATCAGAAAGGGGAGTTTTCATGGAGACTTGGCACATTTAAGGTTTAACTCTTTTCATTTTGATTGTCAAGAACAGGCTTTTCCTACTGTACCAAACTTGAATTCAGGAGTTCAAACCTTGGATGTGTTACTTCTTAGCTGTGGCAATCTGTAGTTCTTTCTGTACATTAGGAGATATATATATATATATATATATATATATATATATATATGTATAATAACAGTACCTACCTCACTGGAAATATGTAAATTTTTAAAAGTCTCTTCCCTTTTTAGGATTTAGAATAGTACTGTAGGCCCATGAAATATGTTTATTAAATGTGTGATATATTGTTTCTAGTATTTTCAAGCTATATAATATTAGTATATTACTAGGTTTTATATTACATGGAATAGCTTACTTCAATTTACTATTATATAAATATTCTAGGAATGAATAGAGAATACAAGAAAGTTGGTCTTCAGGAAGAAACTCTACTCAATTATTACCTCTAATAACCTCTTCTATCTATATTTTTCTTTAAGCACTTCTACCTACACACACCCATGAGAGCTACATGGTTTAGGAGTGGGAGCAGCAAATTATTCTCCTTCCTAGAAGGTTGTACTCCATATAGTACAGAGATGACTTATTTTGTGCCACTTTAGAATGGAAAGCAAAGGCAAATGAGACAGAAATGCTGAAATTCAACATAAGGGGACATTTTCTAATAATTTGCATTGTCAGTATAAAACCAAAATGGTTAGATTACATTATAGGGTATTAAGGATAGCACAATAGGTAGGTTGTTCTTTTAGAGGGGTGTTCAAACAAAGATACTTCCTCATAATAAAACCGAGATTCAATTATTCTTTTATATGTAACTCATGAAACTCTTCAGCAGTTTCTACCATCGACCCCAGTGTATCTCAATGTGTGATACCTAAATCATATATATTAGCACCATGGGAGGTACCTATTGAATATTTTATTCCCAGGACTCCTCTATAACAAATGAATCACCAGAAAATGATATAGAGGAAAAACATCTAGCTAAATAGTTCTCTGGCTACCTGTTTACCTGTGCTGGGCTCATTTCTACATTTGAATGTGCATCATTTTCCCAATATAGTCCCCCCTCTCACTCTGTGTGTGCATGGTGTGCGTGTGTGTGTGTGTGTGTGTGTGTGTGTGTGTCATTTCTGTACTTATATAGATATAACAAGATATAACAAACCTCTTAGCCTACTTTATGACAGGAAGGGAGAGAATAGAAAGAGAGGGAAAGAGAAGGAAAAAACAAACAGTTTCAGTTCTGTATTCTCTAAGTACTTGCTATGTGGAAGACCACCCAAAAAGCATTAGGGCTACAGAGTTCAACAAGACATCAGTAACTACCCTTAAAAGGAAAGGAAGCATGCCTATCTAATACTGACAGTACAATGGGAGCTGAGAGAGAAAGCTCATATTCTGACCTGTGTGTGACAGAGAGAATCAGGTTAGTCAATGAAAACATACAAGTCAGAGTTACAGAAGACATTGAAATGAAGATGAAATGTAAGAAGTGACAGGGTGAGGCAAGTAGAAAAGGTGAATACCGGCAGACTATCTGATTTGGTAGACCCCTTGAATGTGAGTTGTCTATGAGTTCTCCAAGTAAAGAAAGAACATAGATAGCAACTAGTTTCCTAGTGCTCAAAAGTAAAATTAAGCTTAATGAGCTAGACTGGAGGCAGATACACGTAGAAGTAAGTAATGAAGTCTTGATGCAAAGAAAACCAGGTAGCTGATGTTAGTGAGCAGACAAATATCAATCCTCATACTATTCCAGACACTCTTCTTCAGTGATTTCTTATAAAATGTTCTTTTAGGGTTTCATCAATGCTTCTCTAGCCTCCACAATGCAAATTAGAAAGAGACATTCTTTGGACACCTACATGCATGGAAATGTCTCCTTTATGAGGAAACAGAAGCATTAGTATCCATTTGATAAGCAATATAAGTCTCTTCTACTCTTCAGATTTTGCTACATTCTTAGCTAACTATCTTTGTTATCTAAAACAAAAATAGTACATCGCTTTTGTCATGAGCTTTGGTACACAACCAGGAATTTAGGTGCAATTTAGGAATTAGGTAACCCAGGTAAAAACTCAAAAGACAAGAGAGTAATAGTGTAATAATATATAGTAATCTAGTATAATATAATATGATAATATAGTAATAATGAAGTCAAGTAGCACTTTGGGGGATTGATTCTAAATCTGACATCCATGCTAGATTGGGGTTACTTATTACGTCAATGAGGCCTTGGCCTCTTGAGAAGGAAGTTAAAATTTGAAATCCAAAAAGATTAGAAAAGAGAGAGCCAGAGTACCTTGATTTCTTTAGCTCTTCCAGCCTATCCGTGAGCTATCTCTGCTCAAACTAGAAAGCTAACATGTAAAACTACTGCCCGTGGACCACATTCTCCTTACTTAACTAAGATGAACATGTAACTAGATATTAGGTTTGCTAACAAGAGTTGTCACCAGCAGAATAGATTGGTGATGACAAGTCATCTTAAACTGGCTGTGGCTGATTGTACATCCAACTGAGAGTTGATTAAAGTCTTGCCCATCGTTCCACGTGCTCGACCCCAATATTGTTGGGTACTTGGTATCAGATCTCACCTATGGGACTTACTCTGTCTATGGTACTATGCCCTGTATTACCTTAATTCTTCTTGGCAGGAAGGATTCAAACTGCGTGTCAACAGTCTCAAATCCTAATTTTGGCACTATTACATGTGAAAAACAACTTTGCAAAATCTTGTCCTTGCATGTATCACTTTCTCCATCAAGAGAATGGCAAGATTGGATTCTTAAATCTTCCCACCCAGATGACTCAGAAAGAGAAATATTGCATATTCCTCTCTCTATATATACATATATATATATATATAGAGAGAGAGAGAGATCTAGTATAATATAATATAATAATGTAGTAATAATGAAGTCAAGTAGCACTATATATATATATGTGTGTGTGTGTGTGCATTATATATATATGTATGTATATATGTATGTATATATATTTACATATATGTGCGTAAATGTGTGTACATATGTATGTATATGTGTATGTATATGTATATGAGATATAAAAGTAGAAGGGGACTTAGAATACATTTCAGGGCAATGAAGGGTATGAGCAAAAGCAGAGAAGAAGTTAAGATCAAAGGTAATAGTAAAATAGAAGAGAAATCCACAAGTGATCAAAAGTCAGAGAACAGATCATATGGTGTTCTGTTCAGGTGTTAAGGTCACAAGTTAAGGACAGAAGGTCACACAAAATAGATGCATATGGAAAGGTGAAAACCCAAACCAGAAAGAGGTGACATGTCAAAATAAGGCTAGGTCAGGCTCTTGGGAAGATACAAAGATGCAGAAGTGTAAGAATCCATGAGACCTGTTCTCTGCTTTTTGAACAGATGTGATTTTCTATTGTGGTAGATGGATGTGTTGCAGAAAGAAGTCCTCTTTCATGAGGGGTAAAAAATACTCTCATCTGTGGATATAAGAATAAATAGAAGATGATTAGGAGAGTTATTATTGCAAAAGATACTGAGGTATGGATATGAGCAAGGTACAAGGATATTCATATAGTAAAATGTCAGAATGAAACATTATTTTGTACTCTAGTTGTAAAATCCATAATAATATAAAAATAATTTTTAAGAAATCTGTCTTTGGCAGATAACTTAAACTGGTATTTTTCAAATATTGCATCAAACCTAACTCTTAAAATTGTTTAATTGCTTCAGCAGATAACAACCGACACTTTCCAAAAATGAAATTAATTAAGTAAAAAATATCCAAGTGATTACACATGCTAGCAGTATTATTTAGAGGAACTTTCTTTTATATTAGTTCAAAGAATAAAAAATTTCCAACATTTAGTTATTCTGACAGATAAAATTTATAAGTTTTATCCATGTGAAGATAGGTACACATGTACGTACATATGTGCGAGAATGTGCATAATCACATAAACACACTGAAAGTCTTTATTGCTTCATGCTATACAAAGTCTATGCCACATATTGAGAGCATAGTTTGTAAGTCGTTGCCTTCAGTAGAAGAGATTACCAGTGGTGACTTATGGGTAGGCCAGAGGCTAAGGGTTGGGAGAACAACTCACCCAAGGACTTTTGGGAAGCATGTTTCTCTGATAGAAGAAGCAACCGTTATTATCTTTAGATCCTTCTAATTCTGATTATATAGTAGTTTTTCTGAGATCATTCTCTCCTTCCTAAGAGAACAACAGATTCAATTTGGGGGCCTTTTGTGTACACCTATGTCTAAAAGGGGAATGAGAAAACAGGGTTTTGAGACATTGGTCCTCACTGTTTTCTGAGATATGGAGCCCTGCTTTTCCCCCCACTGTGACACCACACAAATGATGCGGAACCAAATGGGACTCTGCTGTAGTTCTGGTATATACTAGATTATTTCAACATCAATTACTTTTGAACAAGAGGAAGTATTTCTGCAATCTCTGGGAAGCATGGAGCATCTATACTATGTGTGGTTATGTGCAATGGAACCATAATCATTTTTTAATGTTGAGTGAACAACAAAAGGATGATTAGAAAGCAAATAAAGACTATATGGCATGTGAGTCTGTTCGGAGAGGCAAAAACAAAAATGGCTAGCCAGTTCGCACCATTTCTATTCCTCTCCAGTTGTGACTCACTGGCAGCCATTTCCACATCTTGCCTTTCCCATGTAGAGGAAGTCATTGGAGAACATTAGGAAAATAGAGCTTTATTGGTACTCGATCTGATACTCTTCCCAGTGTTTTTCAGGACAGAACTTCGGAGAAGACTACGACTAATCAAAGACCAGGTATGGACTTGTAATGTTGGCACAATGAAAACTAATGGCTTATAAATTAACACTTTTATCAGGCACTGAATGTTGTTACTTGATTTTCACAAAGTACAAAGACAGAAGGGTGATCAGTGACTGGGGTAAAAATCTCAAGACATTTACTCAACCAAATCTTAGTGTCAGAATATCTTTAGTCTCCCTTTTCATAGCTTGAGTCTTCTGTCCTGAATCCTCCCAGAGCTACCTAAATTCTACCTCTTCTGAGGACATTGCCTTTCTCTATCCTTAAATGGCCTTGTTATCTGCCATACTGATTTTACACATTTTTTCAGCACATTGGGATTCTCATCACTTTCTGTGTCAAACATTAGACTTTGTGTATTTATATCCTGGCCTAAGTAAGAAGGTCTGAGAGTATAGCTCAGTAGTAGAACAAATTGTAGCGGATGTAATGCTGTGAATCCTCAACAATGAAGGGACAAAAGAACTGAAAGAAATGAAGCATATTGTTCATTCATAGTAAACTATTGCTTAAATTGATACTAGTGACCAAGTGTTGTTATTGTAAGTTAAATGACAATTATAAAGACAAAAAAAAAGAATTGAGGATACTCTCAGTTACTGGAACTATATATAAATATGGCACAGTTTTTACCATTATAGTCAGCTATCATTGATTTCCTCAATTTGGAATGAATTATTTAAAAATATGTGTAGATAATTTCAACAAAATATGTTTAGATAATTTCAACAAAATGTTTAGATAATTTCAACGTTTTTTGAAAACCTTGATATTACTACTACTTTATTGAGAGAATTGTCAGTGATGTTTTGTGAAGGGAGAAAAAGAGAATATTATAAAATGCTTGACTACATTCAGACAAGGAGCCTAGAGACATGGTTCAGCTATTAAGAGAACCCGAGTTTAGTTCCCAGCATCAAAGGTGATTGACTAATAGCCATTTATAACCTTACAGGACCTGAAACCCCTTTTGCCTCTGAGGGCACTGCACTCAGGTATACACACCTCACCGCACTCCCACACAACAAAAATAAAATGAAATAAAATCTTTAAAAAAGAAATCAGAATACTTCTAAAAATCAGAGAAGGCAGAAAATAGCTGCAAAATGATAAATGTTAATTCTACTTTACCACTAATCACTGTATCCATGAATGGCCTAAAGAAATACAAACATTGAAAAAATAGGGAAATGAGACAGAGAGAACAGCCCTCAGCTATATGGATTGACTCTATCGAAGAGTAAAAGAAAAATATACTTTTTCAAATATAAGTAAGGATTCAAAGAAAATTAATAGCAAATGAATGAATTGAACGATAAAAAGAACTAACCAAAGTTTGTATAACTATGATGACAAAAAATATTTATACCTAGAACCACTTCAATAAATTGTACATAATATTGTCTTTCAATTTGATTTTGAGAATTTCATATATATTTACTATATTCCTCTCCCCTATTCAAGTCCTGGGATCCACACTCCTCAAATACATGACCTGTTCTTGTTTGTTTGTTTGTTCTTTATTTTTATTGGGTTTTTTATTTATTTACATTTCAAATTTTATCCCCTTTCCCAGTTTCCCATTCATAAACCCCCATCCCATCCCCCTCCCCCTTCTTCTATGAGGGTGTTCTCCCACCCATTCACCCACGCCTTCCTGCCCCCCTGCCCTGACATTTCCCCTACACTGGGGTTTGAGCCTTGCTTGGGACCAAGGCTTCTCCTCCCATTGGTGCCACTCAAACCATCCTCTGCTACATATGCAGTTGAAGCCATGGGACATAGCTCTCTCTCTCTCTCTCTCTCTCTCTCTCTCTCTCTCTCTCTCTCTCTCTCTCTCTCTCTCTCACACTCACACACACACACACACCACAACCCCAACAGACACCTCCCTCTCCACGCACAGAGTTGCTTAAATTAGCATGTATTTAAAGCTTACCACTTGGGATTATATGGCCAATTAACTTATTAGCCTGAGCTGACTGCCCCTCTCAGCAGCCATTGGTTGCCTGTAGTCCTTCATCTGTGAGTTTAGGATCTTCTGAATTTTTTCCCATCTACACGGGCATGTGTACTGGTATTCTTACTTTGGTGTTCTCCCCCAAAGACCCATATTTTTAAAGGATTAGACTACAGGATATAGCTACTAAAACTGATAGAGCCTGTGCAGGCATGGGACCTACTGGGCCTTTGGGTCCTTGGTGATCTGCTACCAAAGGAGCTTGTGGGGTGTGGGAACCTTTCTCTTTTTCTTTTTCTTGTTGACCAGGTACTACAAAGTTTTGCTCTTCTACATGTTGTCACCATGATGGAGTGTTTCACTAAAGAATCTAAATAAATAAAGCTAACAAATGGCCTTAGACATCCCCAAACTAGAAAGCAAATACAAATTATTTTACCTTAAAAATTAATGACTTTGGGAATTTTGACACAAGAACAGTAAACTGACACACAGAGAATAGATTATGAACAAGGCTTTTAACAGTCTTGAGTAATGGTTGATAAAAAACTAAAACATAGGATGATAATTTGTTCAAGTTGGTATGGTCCATGTTTTTTTTTCACAATATTTTCATGAGTTAAACAGTCAGTCACTCACTCTCAGTTTGACCATAAAAAAGAGAATAAAAAATTAATTAATGGGTAGCTGCAAATGACAGCCTTTGAAATAACATATCTAATGCCATTTTGTCACTGGCAAAAAATATGTACACTTCATATGTCCTACTAAATAACAACCATACATTTTGAAAAAAAACATTTCAGTTGATCCTATCATTAAGAAATCACCATAAAATATATTTATACTATTATTAAACATAGCATAGATCAACCACTTGATCTAACGAAAATCAAGAGCATGCTGTGATTTAAATTTGTTTCCACAAAGGACCATATGGTAAAGATTTAGTTTCCAACCATTAGTAATTTGTAGTTTTGGTGTAAACTTAAGGAGGTAAGGCCTAGAAGAAGTAGGTTAGATTATCAAAAGCATTCTTGTTAAGTGATTTTAGGCAAGTTGGCCCTCTTCCTGACTCTCCGTTTGTCTCTCGGATGCCATGGGATGAGCAGTTTCTTCTGCCTGCACTCACACCACAATGTACCACTGCAGGATTAAAAGTATTACAGCTAGTTGACCATGAACTCTGGAAGCAAAACCATTTTTTTCTTTCCTAGATGTTATTCATCTCATATATTTTATCACTTTAGTATCCTCTTCCAGGGATATAATCCTACAGAAAGCCTACAGATGACTGAAGCATCATTATAGAGTTAATGACTGCACCATTTCATATTTATCATTAAGTACAACTTTTAACATTTTTAAAAATTAATTTTAATAGTGTATTACTTACTTCATTTACCATAGGTAAAATGTGATCAATTCAACACTCAGTTCTTAGTTGCCAATAGTGGTGAAAATTTATGTTTTAAATTTTATTTTATTTTTAATGTGCATTTACTGTACAATATAATAGATTACATTAGATATTTGTACATGTCTGTATAATGTAGTTTGGTTGACTATTGCCCTCTCTTTAACTCTATTTCTCTCTCTCTCTCTCTCTCTCTCTCTCTCTCTCTCTCTCTCTCTCTCTCTCTCTCTCCTCTCCCTCCCGCTCTCTTCTCTGTTCCTTTTTTTTTTCCATATCTCTCTCATTTTCATTTTATTTAAATTCCAATATGCATTTTTTACTTAACTGTCAAGTAGTATCAGCTACATATTAAGAGGTTAGTGAGTGACTATCTCATCAGACACCACAAAACTAGGAACCAGAAAAACCTACAGCCTCTCACTGGGACTCACCAATGTCAACAAGACTGCTTGCGATTTACCTGTTAAAACACCTTCCTTTTTGTCAAATCATCCCTAAGCAGTGCTAATGTTTTTATTTATTTTTAATTCATTAGCTTACTATTGAAAATTTTAACATAAAAATAATGAATAACCTGACTAGATTCTCTTGCTATATCTCCATAGTCCACCTATTCTAATTTAATTTTTATCTCCTGTCGTATTTTAAAGCAAATGCTACATATCTTATCACTTATTCCATCAATATTTCAAGAATTTTTGAACAGCAATAGTGTTTTAAACATGATTCCAATGTTCAACAGTATTAGTAAGTCTTTTGGGGAATTATTACTCAGCCACATCCCATTTCATGGTGGAAAACTTTCGCAGGTAGGATAGGAAATGAAGATGTACTTTTCCTGCTAGTCACTTTACCTATCTGAGAATGTCATTCCTTCATCTGTAAAATGAAGATAAAATAGCTAACATTCTGAACTAATGCAATCACTCTGTCAAGCAAGTAGACTTAGAACTAAATACATAGTGATTGACACAAAGAAGCAGCCTAAGAAAAGATTTATGCCTGCCTGTGTAGAAGGGCAATGTCAACCAACGTATACTATCAGGCTAATAATTCCCAGTGTTCCAAGCTTCGTGCTTTATGAATGAAGCTATCACTTCATTCCCTTTTGTTGGAACCACATCCCATTATTGAGTCAAGGTATTCACTATCAATTAAATGTCAATGTCATTTTCTCAATTGCTTCTACTGAATTGTGATGTTTTACCTTGAAATTGTACTTGTACCTTTACTGTGTAACAACTATTCCCACTCATTGTCTCATAGTATAATAGTGTTCTAACAAGATTCTTTTATATCATTTTATCGCACTTCCATTCATCTGACATTAGGATTTCTACATTTTGACAAAAAGGAAAACTCATCTCTACCTTTTGCATTGATCTGGAAAGAAAAGGAGGCATAAAAATGGAAAGTAAGAAATGAGAAATGATCATTTGTCCAAACCAGGAATTTATGGAGAGATGGTAATGTTCTGCCTAGTTTTCTTGATCCAGATATCAACCCACCTTTCTTTATGCACCACAATGGCCTAAGATATTTATTTACATGCCATTTCTCTAAACCAGTGGTTCTCAAACCGTGGGTCACAACCCCTCTGGCGTTGCACATCAGATATCCCAAATATCATATATTTACATGATAATCCATATCAGTAGCAAAATTGCAGTTATGAAGTAGCAACAAAATAATTTTATGGTTGGTTGGAGCTTACCATACCGTGAGGAACTATATGGGTTACAGCATTGGGAAGGTTGAGAACCACTTTAAAGTCTAAACCATTCTCTCTCTCTCTCTCTCTCTCTCTCTCTCTCTCTCTCTCTCTCTCTCTCTCTCTCTCCCTACCTCCCTCTACCTCCCTCTCCCTCCTTCTCTCTCCCAATATTGCCCACTCACAGTAAGCCTCACTCAATATATTTTTCCCATTTCCCTCTTCATAATACATGTATCCAAGTATTCCCTTTTTAGAGTCCCCTCTCCCCACCCCATCACAGTAACATTTTGCTTTCCTCATTTTTACAGTTATTCTAGGTGGTTACACTCACTTCTACAGATTCTGGCCTAGGATAAACAAGCAAGAGAGAATGTCACTTTCCCTTTGGGGTCTAAGCTTCCACACTCAATATAATATGATTTTATTTTTCCTTATAGCTAAATAGCGTATAATGTGCTACATTTTCAAAATCTATTAGCCAGATGAAAGATATTTAGGTTGTGTCCATTTCTTAGCCATTGTTAACAGAGAAACAATGAACATGACTTAGCAAATATCTGTGGAGTAGAACACCAAGTCCTTTGAGGATATGCCAGGGAAGGGTGTGGCGAGGTCATATGATAGATTTATTTTTAGCTTTTGAGAATACGTCATACTAATTTCTATAGGGGTTGTACCAGTTTGCACTCCCACTAACAGTAAATGAGGGTTCCCTTTTCCCCATATGTCCTCCAACATTTGCTGTGCACTATTAAGGTGATAGTTGCCATTTTGACTAGGGTAAAATAAAATGTCAAAATCGATAATTTGTATTGCCCTAATTGTGAGGAACGATGAATATTTTTGAGATATTTCTTAGCCACGTTCACATCTTCTTTTGTTGTTGGCTTTTTGGTTTTGTTGTTGTTGTTGGTGGTGGTGGTGGTGGTGGGTGTGGTGTGTGTGTGTGTGTGTGTGTGTGTGTGTGTGTGTGTGTGTATTCAGGGTGGTCAGTATTTTTTTTTTACATTTTTCATCAAATGATCAATGACTGTGGTTGTGTGCACTCATATTTTGGACCTTTTCTCTTGTTTTATGATGTATACTATCTTTGAGCCAGGACCTTGATATTTTTATTGTTATACCTGTGTGATACAAATTGAAATCGAGAACAGTATTCTCGCCAACATTTGTCTTATTTGCTTAGAACTGCCTTGGCTATGTGGTGTCATTTGTGGTTGCATATGTGCTTTAGGATGCTTTTTCCTATATCTGTGAAAATTGGTGTGGGGATTTTGATTGGGACTGTATTTAATCAGTGAATTGTTTCTGGAAGAATGGCTATAATAATTGGTAGAATAATAATTCTACCAATCTATTATCACGAGGGAGGTCTTTCTATCTTCTATTGTCTTCCTCAATTTCTTTCATCCGACATTTGACATTTTCATTGTAAAGGAATTTTCCCTCCTTGATTAGGTTTATTCATAGCTGTGTTGTTTTCTTCGAGGTTATTGTGACTTGGGATTGTTTCCTTGAGCATGGTTGTTGACACATGGAAAGACGACTGATTTTTTTAAGTTGATATTGTATTCTGCCACTTTGCTAAAATTGTTCATCATTTCTACAAGTCTTCTGGCAGAATTGTTGGGATCTCTTAGGTATGATACAAAATCTGAAAACAGGGATAATCTGACATCTGATCTATTCATATCTCTTTCATTTTCTTCTTTTTATCTAGCATTTGTCAAACACTATATGGAAAATACGTGAGGAGAGAGGATAGCCTTGTTTTGTTACTGATTTTAAGTCATTTAATTTTTTCTTGTATTTAGGATAGTACTAGCTATGGGGCTCGCATGTACAGACCTTCCTCTGATCCTACTGTGACTAAATTTATCACAAAGTTGGGATTTTTATCAAAACCCTTTCTACATCCTCAATATTGAGAGGGATTATTTACTTTTAATAATAACTCCATTCATATGGTGTATTACACTTCTTGGTTTACATATGCTGAACTATCCTTGCATCTCTAGGCTAATGTCATCTTCATCATAGTGGATTATCTTTTTAGACAGATGCATGTATTGGATTTGCAAGTATTTTGTTGTGTAACTTTTAATCTATGTTCATCTGAGATTGCATCCTGTACTCCTTTTTCCTATTTACCTGGGTTGGTCATTAGAGTAACAGTGGCTTCATAGAATGGATCTGGAAGTACTGCTTCTGTTTCTTGAAAGTCTGATAGAATTCTGCTTTAAATTTCTCTGGGCCTGGGATTTTTTCAGTCAGAAGGTTTTAATTACTGTTTCAATTTCCTTATTTTTATGGATCTGTTTAAATTGTTTATTTCCTCTTGGTTTAACTTCAGTGGTTTGGATGAATCTAACAATTTCTCCATTTCTTTAAGATTTTCTAACTTAATAGAGTACAGGTTTTTCAAGTATCCCCTTATTATATCCAGAATGCTTTGATACCTATTGGAATGTTTTTCTTTTCATCTCTAATTGTATTAATTTGACTCATCTCTTTCTTTCATTTGGTTAATTGGTTAGAGAATCTGTCAATCTTGTTTATCTTCTCAAATAATTAGCTGTTAAAGTCACTGATTCTTTGTACTGTTTTATTAGCTTCTATTTAATTTTGACTGAATTTTTTTCCTTTCCATCTATGGGATTTGGATTTGGTTTGGCTTGATTTTTCCAATTCTTGAATTGCATCATTATTTGTGCTCTTTTTTATATATATATTTTTAATTTTGGCATTTAGAGCAATAAATTTTCCTGGTAAGACTGCTTTTCGTGTGTTACAGAGTTATTGTTATATTGTGTTTTTATTTTCATTTAGTGCTAAGAATGTTTTTATTTGTTCTTTGACCCATGTACCTCTCAGTAATGAATTGTTTAATCTTCATGAGGTTGTATATTTATTAGAGCCTTGTTTGCTGTCTATTTTAAGTTTAAATGCATTAAACTGTAGTTTTATACATGAAGTTACTTCTTTTTCTCAACTTTTTAATACTTGTTTTTTTTTTTTTTAATTCCAGGATGTGGTCTATTTTAGAGACGTTTCCATGGGCTGCTATGTACAGATTATATTCTGTAGGTGTTTTTGCATAATTTCTGTAGAAATCTATTCAATCCGTTTGATTTGTTGTCATTGAATTCTGATGTTTGTTTATTTTTTGTGTAGATTATTTGTTTGTAGGAGAAAGCAACATTGAAATCACCTGCTATTAATTGGCTGATGTTATTCTATATCTTTAATTTTACTACCCTACTTTTTAGTTTAATATCTATTTCATTAGATATTAAGATAGCAAGTCCTGCTTGCTTACTAGTCACATTTGATTGAAATACTTTCCCCAACATTTCATTTTAAAGTAATGTCTAAATGGGTTTCTTGTAGACAACAGACAGATGGATTTTGTTTCTTAATCCATTCAGGTAACATGTGTCTTTTGATTGAATCTTTTTTTTTAAACTTTTATAATTTTTATTTTGAAAAAGCAAATGAATGACATACAAAAGAAGAGTAGGATAGGGCACATTACAGAACATTCATGACAGCTCCTTTACTTGCTTTGATTTCCAAACAGACATTGGCTGGCAACTGCATAGCCGAAGCCCTGATTTTTTTTTTCTTTATTAACTTGAGTATTTCTTATTTACATTTCGATTGTTATTCCCTTTCCCAGTTTCCGGGCCAACATCCCCCTAACCCCTCTCCCTCCCCTTCTATATGGGTGTTTCCCTCCCCATCCCCCCATTACTGCCCTCCCCCCAACAATCGCGTTCACTGGGGGTTCAGTCTTGGCAGGACCAAGGTTTCCCCTTCCACTGGTGCTCTCACTAGGCTATTCATTGCTACCTATGAGGTTGGAGCCCAAGGTCAGTCCATACAGTCTTTGGGTAGTGGCTTAGTCCCTGGAAGCTCTGGTTGCTTGGCATTGTTGTTCTTATGGGGTCTCTTCAAGCTCTTCCAGTCCTTTCTCTGATTCCTTCAACAGGGGTCCTGTTCTCAGTTCAGTGGTTTGCTGCTGGCATTCGCCTCTGTATTTGCTGTATTCTGGCTGTGTCTCTCAGGAGAGATATACATCCGGTTCCTGTCAGCCTGCATTTCTTTGCTTCATCCATCTTGTCTAATTGGGTGGCTGCATATGTATGGGCCACATGTGGGGCAGGCTCTGAATGGGTGTTCCTTCTGCATCTGTTTTAATCTTTGCCTCCCTATTCCCGGCCAAGGGTATTCTTGTTCCCCTTTTAAAGAAGGAGTGAAGCATTCACATTTTGATCATCCGTCTTGAGTTTCATTTGTTCTAGGCATCTAGGGTAATTCAGGCATTTGGGCTAACAGCCACTTATCAATGAGTGCATACCAAGTGTGTTTTTCTGTGATTGGGTTACCTCACTCAGGATGATATTTTCCAGTTCCCTCCATTTGCCTATGAATTTCATAAAATCATTGTTTTTGATAGCTGAGTAATATTCCACTGTGTAGATGTACCACATTTTCTGTATCCATTCCTCTGTTGAAGGGCATCTGGGTTCTTTCCAGCTTCTGGCTATTATAAATAAGGCTGCGATGAACATAGTGGAGCATGTGTCTTTTTTATATGTTGGGGCATCTTTTGGGTATATGCCCAAGAGAGGGATAGCTGGATCCTCAGGCAGTTTAATGTCCAATTTTCTGAGGAACCTCCAGACTGATTTCCAGAATGGTTGTACCAGTCTGCAATCCCACCAACAATGGAGGAGTGGTCCTCTTTCTCCACATCCTCGCCAGCATTTGCTGTCACCTGAGTTTTTGATCTTAGCCATTCTCACTGGTGTGAGGTGAAATCTCAGGGTTGTTTTGATTTACATTTCCCTTATGACTTAAGATATTGAACATTTCTTTAGGTGTTTCTCAGCCATTCGGCATTCCTCAGCTGTGAATTCTTTGTTTAGCTCTGAACCCCATTTTTTAATAGGGTTATTTGTCTCCCTGCGGTCTAACTTTTTGAGTTCTTTGTATATTTTGGATATAAGGCCTCTATCTGTTGTAGGATTGGTAAAGATCTTTTCCCAATCTGTTGGTTGCCGTTTTGTCCTAACCACAGTATCCTTTGCCTTACAGAAGCTTTGCAGTTTTATGAGATCCCATTTGTCGATTCTTGATCTTAGAGTATAAGCCACTGGTGCTTTGTTCAGGAAATTTTCTCCAGTGCCCATGTGTTCGAGATGCTGCCCTAGTTTTTCTTCTATTAGTTTGAGTGTATCTTGTTTGATGTGAAGGTCCTTGATCAACTTGGACTTAAGCTTTGTACAGAGTGATAAGCATGGATTGACCTTTATTCTACATGTTGACCTCCAGTTGAACCAGCACCATTTGTTGAAAATGCTATCTTTTTTCTATTGAATGGTTTTGGCTCCTTTGTTAAAAATCAAGTGACCATACTTTTGATTGCATCTTAAGGCCATTAATATTTAAAGTTATAATTGAAAGGTATATTGTAATTGCTGTCATTTTTGTTTGATTGATTTTCATTTTTATTTTGGGTTTGATTAATTATAGTTCTTTTTCCTGTAGTCTCTGGGCTATGTTTATCCCCATCTTCAATCAAAACTATTCCTTCAAGTATTCTCTGTAGGGCTGATATTATGAACACAAATTATTTTAGCTTGTTTTTTTAATCATAGAAATATTTCCTTTCTCCTTTGACTATGAACAAAAATTCTTCTTGGTACAGTAGTCTCTGTTGGCAAATGGTCTTTTAGAACTTGAAGTACATTACTCCATGCTCTTCTGACCTTTAAAGTTTTTATTGAGAAATTAGCTGTTAGTGTGATGGGTTTTCCCTTATGTGTGATTTGTGGTTTTTCTCTTGCAGTTTTCAGTACCCTCTTTGCTCCATATAAATAATGTTTTAACTCTAGCATACTTTAGGGAGTTTCTTTTCAGGTCTTCTCTATTTGATGTTCTGAGTGCTTTTTGTATTTGTATGAATGTGTTTTTCCTTGATTTGGGGAACCTTTCTTTGATCTTCTTGAAGATATAGCCTATGACATTGATATAGTATCCATATCCTCCTTTCATGCTTCTAATTAGATTTCATCTTTTCTTGGTGCCCCATAGTTCTTGCATGATTCTTTTATGTTTTTTTTTTAATTTTTCAATTTTCATTGAATCCCTACAGCCTATCTTCTATTTGATCTTTTCTACTCATAAGGAATTCCCCTGACTTTTATAATTTAACTGTTGAGTTTTTAATCCCTCCTTAATTTCAATTTCCTTCAGCGTTTCAATTTCTTTACTGAATTTGGTTTTCAAGTTCTGAATTGTCTTTGTCATTTTATTTAGCCATATCTTTGTGTTCTACTAAACATCACTCATTAATTTATGTTTACCATCTTTAATTTTATTGACTAGTATGTGTATATGTGTGTGCGTGCCTTAAAACCACAGATAAGGAGAGTCTTCAACTCTCATCAAGAAAACTTCTTTTTGCAACAGATGAAGAACATGACAACAAAACCACAACCAATCAAAGTTCAACATTGTGAAGCCCAGAACCAACGGATACATCTATATAACACTACCATACCTCAGGCTCAAGGAACATTGCAGAAGAGGAGGTGAAAAGATTGTAAGAGATGAAGAATCAGGCTTTGTTCTGTAAGATGTTTGGTAGTGATCTGAGAAACTACACTCACAAAATCCTCACCAACATCACCATCTAAACATGAGGCAAACAACAGTACACATGCTAAAGTGAGTAGGGAAAAAAAAATCCAAGAGACCTTAGCTTTACACAAAGAACTGCATGCAACTAGGGAATGCTGAAAGCAAGAGAAGTATCTTCCTTCAGTAAAAGCACATCAAGTGATTATCTTGTACCTAATATTGGTACTAATCAGCCCTAAAAAAATACATACAAGTAACTTTATACAGACTGAGCAGGTTGTCATTATGTACTCAGGATGTATGTATGTATGTATGTATGTATGTATGTATGTATGTATGTTTGTATATAAGAACGATTAATTTAAAAAGTCTTTTATTTAAAAGATAGGAAGGAGGGTTATGTGGAATGGTTTGAGGGCGAAAAAGAAGGGAGAAATGTAACTATATTATATTTTCAGAAATAAGTTACAGAAAATTAGAGTTGACACACAGTCTATAAATATAAACTCTAGGAGATAGAGAGGTGACTCAGTGGTTAAGAGCATTTGCTGCTCTTTTACAGGACCTGGGTTCCATTCCCGGCATCTACAACAGGTAGCTCACTATTACCTGTAATGTTAGTTCAAAGGATCCAACTCCCTTCTGGCCTTCTTTGGTACCTGCATACATATGATACACCTGCATACACGCAGGTACATGCATATACTTATAAAAGAGTAAATAAATTCAATTTTAAAATAAACTCTTTAAGGAACTAATGATAAAAAGGAAGTGGAGATACCATGGTCCTTTCTATCTTTAGTCTTTTCTCTAAGAGTATCAGAGATGGGAACACTTTCAAGGAAGAAGGAAATAGATGCTTGGGCCTAATGCCAGAGCCTGCCTGGGATAAAGAAGGGGTCCTTAGAGCAAGCTTGGCCCATTGAATCTGACAGTTCCTGAGCCATTAGTAAAATTATATTGCACTGATTTGTCCTTGCTTGGCCTGATATTCCAGACCTTCAGCCCTGGCAGCCAACTGGAAATCTTATTCCATTCACTGCTGACCCGGCCAGCCAGTGTGTGGGGCTCTCCCTGACAGAGGCCAGCCAGGCTGGGGGAGAGATTAAGGTTGGAGCTGCTTTCTCAGCTAAGGCTGTGTTGGTATTCAGCAATCAAGGTCATTCCCATGGTACAGGCCTTGACAACTGTCCCCAGGAGCACTTGGAAAAGGTGACCACTGCTCTGACAGAATGAGTGGAGGGCTGGATATTTCAACAAAATAACAAAACAAGCTCACAAATAAAGACACAAGATGATTACTGGTAAACTTTGAAAACTGTAAGGGAGAAGAGGAATATTTCAGGTCACAGAGTAAGGCTCCAAAAAGTTGTCAACAGGCTGATGAAATAAGTGGTTGAACCTGATCAGATGATTGACAGTTACAAATGGAGAGGTCACTACTCGGATGCTGAGAATCGACTGACTTCACAGAATGAAAGACCTTCCCCTGAATGCAGTTTAAAGGAAAGGGACTTGAGACTTTTCTTAATAAGTATCAGCAATATTAATATTTTAAAGCCAAAAAATCAAATGACAACTTATGCTTCATCAGCATGTATATAGGGTTCAGATCAAGGGAATCAACTGTCCCTTTGCACTCTGCTCTGGTTAAGCCCTTACTTAAGGGCTGTGTCTAGCACATTGTATCATATATTAAGGGGACCATATGTATGATGTATCCAGAAGGGAGTGAACAGACAGATGATGGGAGTGCAAAAGTTGGATCTATGGCTGTTTATGCTGGAGAAGGCAAGGCTTGGGGGAGGAGCTCTCTGCCTCTATTATTTCTAAAGAACTGCCAGGGACAGGAAGAGCAGATAGGGCATGAGAGATTTCCCACACGCAGAACTGAAATCCAAGAGTAAAACATAGGAGATAGATTTGAACCAAAAATAAAGAACTTTCTAAATGAGTGGGCTATAAATGAAACAGGTTATCATTAGATGTAGTGAGCGCCTTATCAAGGGTGATGTATAAGAAAAAACCCCTTGACAAGTGTTTATCTAAGATGTTGCCTAGGAGAATCATATATAGGCTAAGATTATAATTATGGGGGTAATTTAGGGGATATCTTAGATACCCTAATGAGCCTTGCTCTATGCACCTGATAATTTATCTGGATTGGTAGCATTTGACAGCTTCTGTGGAGTGAAGTTTGCTATGCCATTTCAGTGCTGACTTAACCTTAGTCATCTCAGATTCTCCATGCTTATTTTAGAGTCAGATGAAGGCTGAGAATCAGAGAGATGCAGAAGATACTGTGATCAACTCACCTAGAAAAAAAAAAGCTGACACACCTGAGATGGTCTGGGAGATAGTCAAAAAGACTGATAAGATGTATATAACTTCCAGTGTGAGTCAACGGATGGAAGAGATGAGAATAGAAGCCAGTCTGTTTGCATAGTACATTCAGTAGCTTCTTGTTATATTGACAAAGTTCACACCACAGTGAGTTTAGCTGTTATATAACCTCTGGCTTCTAAGAGATTTATAAATACAGAGTGCTTTTGAATTCAGTCTACCAGAAGAAACCAATTGCTCAATAAACCAGTAATGTACACTTCATGGACTTGTTTTTTTTTTTGTTTCAGAAGGAGAGAGCAAAGCATCCTCTCATCTCCTTCCATGAACAAATCTCATGATCTAGGGTAGGTAGAGATCTAACTGATAGAGTGGCTTTGTTTTTTGTACCACCTGCAAGCCTCGTGGGACATATGGTCTCCTGTCTTACAAATAGGAATGCAAGACTGTCACCTTGCTAAGTGATGAAAGGACCTGGCAAAGTTATGAAAAAGGCAAGCCAACAAATAAATAGCTATTCCCGTATCTTACATATTTGCACGTGAGAAGACAAAGATGGCTCTCAATGTGGTTTCCTGTAAGCTGGGAACTCTCCTCTATATTCTTATTTCAATCCCCAGTCATACATTCACCAGCTTTGTACAGAGTATACACTTGGTGTTAGGCATTGCTCTAGACACCAAGTATGCAAAAGTAAAAAAAAAAACAAAACAAAACAGGTAACCAAGATTTCAGCAGTTCTGGAAAAGATACTGTGTTTAGGAAATTATTAAACAATGAACATATGAAGTGAAAGGGGATAAAAGTGGAGAAATAGAATTAATGGAGCATAGTGATCAGGGTGCCAAGATACATGTCTATTATCCAAACACTGGGAAAGCAAGGGCAGAAAGGTTGTCATTTCATGGCCTGCCCGGGTTGCCTAGCAAGTAGGCACCGAACTTGAACTATGCAGTGAGATTGCACCACAAACAACTAATGCCTCCAAATAAGAAGTGTCCAGTGAGCTACTATCCTCTTCAAAGATGAAAATTCTGAGTTCTGAGAAAAGATGTGCCTTCCTTCCCTGGAATTGAGATTAGGCCTGTGGAATTCTCATGTTGCTCTTCTGCCTCCAGAGATACACAGCTAAGGAGGTGAAGAACAAAATATGGACTTGCTAACATATATGGAGGAACCTGTGTATAAGGCATATGAATAGAAAGGCTGTTATAGTGGACTATAAACAACCTGTTGGCAGAAACCTCTTACCTGCAGGACAGTTTTAAAATAAGTCTTCCTGCACCTTCCCAGTCCAAGCAAAAGGCATTCAGAACAATGCCTCTTTATTGTTAACTTGATGTGATTTAGAATCATCTCTGACAGGTCTGTGACGGAGCTTCTAGATTGGGTTAATTGATGTGAATGATCCAGTCCATGGGCAGGTGATTTCATTCAAGGAACTGATTGATGTCTCACATTCAACAAACATTAGAAAATGAGCTGAGCACTAGCATTCCTCTCTCTCTCTCTCTGCTTCAAACACAGTGTCACCACATTCCTGTCACCATCACTACGGTTGTAGTCACATTGACATTTTCTCCATCATGTTGGACTATACCCTTAAACCGTGAGCCAAGATAAAGCATTCTTTCCTTAAGTTAATTTTATCAATTATTTTCAAAACAACACAAAAAGTAATTAATGTAGTGTGATGGTTTGTATATACTTGGGTCAGGGAGTGGCACAATTAGGAGGTGTGGCCCTGTTGGAGTAAGTGTGCCACTGTGGGTGTGGGCTTTAAGACCCTCATCCTACCAGCGTGGAAGCCAGTTTTCTCTTAGTAGCCTTCCAATGAAGATGCAAAACTCTCAGCTCCTCCTGAGCCATGCCTGCCTGGATGTTGCCATGTTCCTGCCTTAATGGATAATGGACTGAACCTCTAAGCCTGTAAACCAGTCACAATTAAATGTTGTCACAAGAGTTGCCTTTGTCATGGTGTCCGTTCACAGCAATAAAACCCTAGCTAAGACATAGAATTAATGTGGTCGAAAAAGCAGTATTCATATAATACTGAGTACAGTTATAGTTCCATACATTCGCTGGGACATTGTTTCCTTTGGAAGGACATAGACCTTCATTTGTACAGTCAAAGAACTGGATGTATAAGTTTTCTAAGATTTCTTCTTTTTCTGGCATTCTATTGGCCACTGATCTTAATAACAGAATTGAGATAGTTAGAAAATACTGTAACATTCTCTAATCATTTTTACTATAATAATTATTATTCTAATTCTGTCATAGCCCAGCACTGAGTATGACCAAGACCCATTTTTTTTATAAGCCCAAATAGGAGAGAAGCTATGAAGACAGTGCTCAATTAAGAGTTAAACTTTGTTTTGGCATATGAAGGTAGACTCCAAGGAAACTTAGTGATAACAGTGAAAAGGGGGAAAAAGCAGATAGAATCAGAGGGAAGCAGTCTAATAACTTCTCCAAAACATCCAACCCATCTTACTATCTACATAAACACAGGCACCTACACACACACACACACACACACACACACACTCATCTGCTCTCACAAGCGCACATAAGTACACACACGCACACACAAAGAGAGACAGAAACAGAGAGGCAGGGAGAGAAGGGGAGAGCGAGACTCTGGAAAGCACTTTGTATCCAGCTCCAGCTTACCTCTGACATAACCCTGCGTCTTTACTCTCCAGTTTGAACACAAATATTTCAAGAATTTTTTTTTTGTAGTGCAGCATGTCTACTTGACTTTTTGTGCAGCTCTATTCCTGAATAACTGACCTTGGGCACGTCTCTCCCTTCTTAGGGCCTCATCTGTGACTTAAATTATTTGGTTCTTCTTAACCTTTTGTGGCATCTCAGACTTCTAAGACTGATGAAATCTTTGGTTGCAGACACCACAGTTCAGCATATAATTTCAGGGCAGTCACGGGCCAGTAAACTAAGGATTTCTGCTTGCTGTGCTAAGGATTCTTTCAGCTCGGAGTCTACAGTTTTGTGATCTGGGCATAAGGCCAAGGCCCGCCTGCCCCTTCCGGAGGAAGAGGAGTTGGAATCCACCTTCCAAATATATCCCTTGGCCTGTGCTCCCAGCTACTTTTGGCTTTAATCCATGTCTCTGAGACCATGAGGAGTTCTTGCTACCCCACAAAGCCTGAGACTGAGCAATGAAAACAAAAACAAGGCATTAGAGTTTCCTTTAAAACCCAGTGCCTGTGAGGTTCCTTCCTAAGGCCTCTCGTGCCCAGCCTAAAATTAAAGACAGTGGCAGGTGGGCCTCTGATCCAGGCAATAAATGATTCCAGGAGGACTGGCTTGAATTGCTGGCTGGCAAGACTTGTCTAGACCGTACTGTCCTCTGGTGGCTGTAAGCATATATAGGAACTTAGTTATAGACCGCTGGCTTTAATAGAATTATAAGAACAAGAACCAGCTGATTAACACATCCAAGGGAAGTCCCTTAAGGGGAATGGAGTTTTTGCTGGAGTTACTACTATAAGGAAAGCTCAGAATGTGGGATGTGGGAAGCAAAGAGGATTGACAGTGTTATTAGCATTTTCTGAGATTATCCTGAGCAAAACTCTAAGGTACAGTCTTAGAGGCATCATTACTGATTCTAATGAGGTTCCTGTCTCCTCTTTTGCAGTTTCCTGTTATTCTTTACCTATAACCTTGGAAGAGAACACCATATTTGGGAATTACTGAAACATTTATCATGATAAAGGTGGCATTTTATAGTGACTATCTTGGTACATTAAAAAAGGGGGGGTGTCTTTCTTCAGTGCCAAGGACAATCCCATGTGTTCTTTTGGGCTCATTCTTACATATTGAACTGCCTTCTGAGCACCAAATACCTATGTGACTCATTTTTTTCATGTTTAATGTAACCTAAATTAGCAGTTTCCTTTCATAACCTATTTGTATCATCTTGGAGCCCTTAAGACTCAAATGACAGAAACTTAAATAAAATTAATTAACTTGTGATAAAAAAAATCTCCATGTCTTTCACAAACCTTCTGAAGGTGGTTCATTCTGGTGTTAGTCAAATAAGCAGCTCAATTATATAAAGGATTGAAGTTCATTCTATCTGTTTGCTTCTCATTAGCGTGCCAACAGGTGGGTACAGTGGTGCCAGGCAACAAATGTCCATACCATGATGCCCAAAGCCTGAAAGACAGAGAAACTGTTACGTTTCATCCTATTTTTAGGTAAAGAGAAGCCTCAGAAGTTCTTCAAAGGACTTGTCCTCACGTTTCACGAGTAAGAATTATGCCATAGTACTTAGCAGTTGGAACTAGACTCTGCTGTACCATAGTAGAAAAACAAAACAAAACAGATGATCTGGATATAATCCTTTTATTTTTTCTGGTACAGGAACCTAGAGGCAGACAATGCAGTGTGGTATGGTAGCTTCAAAAAAGTTTTGAGAGACATAGCCCTTCCTCAGTTCTGTTCAGCTCTTCTTATGGTAGTGCCCAGATCTACCTGAATTCCATCTACCTGATGGTGTAAGAGTCCTGACATGACATACAGATTCAGGAAGGAATATGTAGGAAAGCAAAAACACAACATACCCTAGATAATTTAGGAAATCTTCCCACAAGTCTCATATCACATTTCCACTTAAACTTGACAGATCAAAACTTAATATTATTGCTAAATATTAGAATTCTATATCATCAGCTAAATTTTGGCATTCTATTGCCACAGAATAAGAGAAAAATGGATAACAGGGAGTATTAAGAACTCTGAGTAACATGGCACTTCATAAAACTTGTTCTAAACAAGCAGCCGTTTTGGATTCAGGACACACTTAACTGATTTTAGAGACATTTATATTTATGTTACAATTTGAAGAGAATAATACTACTTAAACGTGGTAGGTAGAAACCAGAGATGTAATGAAATATTCTACAATGTAGAGGACCAGCCTCACAACAAATAATTATCTCACCCCAAATTTCAACAATACTAAAGGGTGAGAAATATTGCCTTATACTTACCAAGATACACTAAGCACCTACCCTTGGCCTTCAGGCTCTATAAGGCTTACCTGTGGCTATGAATTGCACTGTTGTCCTATCTAGGTGTTATAAAATTTGAGGCCTTTTCCTCCCATGCTCATAATTCTGCAGAACCTTCTCATAATACAGAATAAAACACTATAATCTTTTAACATTATACTTGAAAACTTATGTGGTCTTTTCCCTACCAGAGTCATATCAAACCAGTCTCTCTCTCCATTCACAAGGATCCAGTCACAATGGCCTTTGATTTTGGCTTCTTAATGATTTTCAATACCCCATTTCAGCGATTCTGCTTTGCTGTCTCCTTCTCCAGATCCAATTGTAATAAATTACTCGTCTTGTCACAGTTTTAATCCTCCCCTTTATCCATGCCAATTGGCATGTGTCCTAGTAGTGCCCTTCCATTTCAAAGCTTTGCTGCGTGATTTTTCTTTAATCACTGAGAAGTTCCTGTGTTAGGGTAGTTTTTGTTGCAATAACAGTCTACCTGTGGGTAAGCAATTTAAAAAGAAAAGATATTGGCTTTTATCTCACGGTTCTAAAAGTTCAAGAACATGGTATCAGCATCTGCTCAGCTTCTGGTTATTGTCTTTTGACAGAAGAGTGAAAACTAAGTGTGTTCAAAGAGAAGGAAGTAGAGGAAGTGTGCAACAAGAGAGACACACATCTGAGAGGATAATGGGAGGGGTCGCACTCTCTTTTACAAGGACAACTACCCCACTTTTTCAGAGGAAGTGCATCAATGAATTTGCCAGGGAAGAACAACTCATAATCTATTATTTACCTCTTTAAACGTCCTGCCACCTATCAATACCATTACCTTAGGGTATCATGCCTCAGTATGAGTTTTAGAAAGAACAAACCATATTCAAACCTCAAATGTCTGGATAAATGACAGTGTATCAATTCTGAAAATAAAGGTTAAAAAATACATTTATGGCCAGGCAGTGGTGGCACATGTCTGTAATTCCAGCACTTGGAAGGCAGAGACAGGTGGATCTCTGAGTTTGAGGCCAGCCTGGTCTACAGAATAAGTTCCAGGACAGCCTTGGCGACACAGAGAAACCTTGTCTTAAAATACCAAATAGAATTTTCTTTTCACCATTGTACCCAATCAAAGAAATACTAGCTAAACAGCACTTCAGCTGATCTCCAGACTTTTGAGGGAGAAAGCAATACTTATTATTATATGGCATTGAAATTGTGTGATTTTTATACAGATTTATTATACTGAGAGATAATTGATAAACCCATCTATTCTGTGTTACTTTGATATTGTTCATAGTTCTCATCTGTTCTCTTTGTTAAAATGCTCTAAGTAGGATCTTGGTTTTCAGCACTACTTCCTTTCATCCAGTCCACCACACTCCTTCCATAACTGTAATGCCATGAAATAAAACGAAATAACTAGTAAAGTATAATTATACAAGCCTCTTTCTTCAAATTCCTTAGTGGTTCTCTATTAGTTTCAAGATAAAATCGAATGTCTAACTCTGGCATCGCAGGCCTACTTTCTATGCCGTTTTTACTTGTGAAATCATGTCTCCCTAGTTCTTCCTGGTATGCTCTAATCACAAGGCTACAATGTGTTCTGTGATTTTAGGCCGCTGGGCTTTCAGTTTCCCTTCTCCTCTCTTTATTCTGTTCCTTTGGATAAAATAGTTTTTAGCTTTCTGGGAAAGTACCCAATACACTCTCTTCTCTTGTCTCCGTGTCCTCCAAGCTCACTGCACTATGCCTTTCTTCTTGCTTCTGTAGTCAGCTGTTTATCCCACTTTTTTCAGCAGTGTGATAAAATTAATTCCTTAGGAAGAGGACTATATCTGACGAGACTTGCTTTGTGACTAATATATGGTTCATTTTGGAGAAGATCCTGAGAAGAGGGTAAAATGTTCTTCTTTTGTGTTTGGGTAAAATGTTGTGTAGACCTGTA
Source organism: Rattus rattus (assembly GCF_011064425.1). NCBI lineage: Eukaryota > Metazoa > Chordata > Mammalia > Rodentia > Muridae > Rattus > Rattus rattus. The sequence goes on from NC_046172.1 coordinate 56,367,785, forward strand.
GGTCCATTATTTCCCTGTTTACTTTCTGTTTAGATGACCTGTCCATTGGTGAGAATGGGGTGTGAAAGTCTCCTACTATTAATGTGTGGGGTTCAATGTGTGATTTAGAGTTTACTAATGTTTCTTTTGCAAATACCAGTGTCCTTGAATTTGGGGCATAGATATTCGGAGTTGAGACTTCATCTTTGTGGATTTTTATTCTGATGACTATGAAATGTCCTTTTTATCTCTTGATTAATTTTGGAATGGGATCTATTTTATTAGATATTAGAATGGCTACTTTAGCTTCTTTTTTAGGACTATTGCTTGGGAAAATACTTTTTCAACCCATTACTCTTAGGTAATGTCTATCTTTGTTGCTGAGGCAAGATTCTTGTAAAAAGCGAGTTGAGCCTGTTTTTTGCATGCCTTCTGTTAGCCTACATCATTTGATTGGGGAATTGAGTCCACTGATGTTGAGAGATATTAATGACCAATGATTGTCAATTCCTGTTATTTTGATGTTGGTGGTGATACTGTGTGTGTGTGTGTGTGTGTGTGTGTGTGTGTGTGTGTGTGTGTGTGTGTGTGTGTTCATTCTTTGGGGTTTACTGGTGAGGACAATGGGAAAGGAGGAAAGAAGGGACTGGGAGGAAAGGGGAGACTGCAATTAGGATGTAAAGTAAATTAATAACTTAATTTATTTTCAAAAAACAAAAAAAGAAGAATGAAAAGTAGGTGGAGGAAAAAGAGGAGAAGAAGAAAAGGAGGAGGAGGAGAAGGAGGAGGAGGAGGAGAAAGAGAAGAAGGCTATAAAGACAGCTCAGTTGTTAAGACTGGATATTACTCTTGAAAAGGACCTGAGTTCAATTTCAAGCACCCATTTGAGACAGCTCACAACTACCTATAACTCTAGTTCCAGATGATCCAAGGCCCTTTCTGGACTCCATGTGCACTTCTACTTACTTGTGTGTCTGTGCGTGCACACACACACACACACACACACACACACATACCGCCGCCGCCGCCGCCGCCACCCCCCACCCCATAGAGAGAGACAGAGACAGAGACAGAAAAAAGAAAGAGAAAAATATCTTTTTACAGAGAACTTACATACTCTACTTCCTATAAATTTCCCGATGTCATTTCTTACAGTCTCTTTTCAGTCTCATGCTTTCCCCAGATTTAACCCAGAACCTTGAGCAAAGTAGATGCTCATTAATGTGTTGCATTAAAAGAATTTCTAACTTCAAATTCTGAGTGACAAATTTGATAAGTGTTGTCCGTTGACAAGTCACTGAAGTTACTCATTTTAAAAGTGTTTTAATCAGCTTTCTCTTTTTAACAGTGATTTAATACCAGGAGGAAGGGAGCATAACTTGTGTGTTATCTATGCCATCCCTCAAGACAAGACAACATTTATTTTGAATAATGGTAGAGTAGAAATGTTGTGTACCATCACATAAGATGCACAATGCAACATAAGCAGATGTTGCTGAGCCAGGCTGAATATCAACACAACTGACAGCACCAGGGTGGGCAACACACACACACACACACACACACACACACACACACACACACACACCCTAAGGATAGTGTGATAATGTGTTACAGTGACACTGTTCCCGAGAGACAGGAACAAATAGGTAGTTACCCTAAATATGGAATCAATTAAAGACCAAAGCATTGATACCACTGAAGTGCAATTGGGTGAGCCAAATAGTTTTCTTGGGGCTTCTTAGAGAAATATTGGAGAGGGATTACTAGTGGGAGCAGGAAGGACTTAAAAACAGCTAAAAAACGCAGCATGAGTGGTGGCCCACAAAAGCTGAGTGACTTTCAGGCAGGTTTACAGGTTGGAGGATTGTCTTTTCCAGGTAAAGCAATTGCTGTGAGCCTCTTCCAGGTTGCTCACCTATTCTACGACTCTTCCAAGTATCTCAGCTAGCATGTCTCACCTGGTATAAAAGTATCTTTATACACGTCTTACTTTAAAAATAAGTTTCAATTGGGAAGATTCTGGTACATCCAGGCAATTTCAAGGATTTCCCTGAGGTTTTTATGTTGGTTATCTTTTATTCTCAAGGAGCATTCCTTGAGATCTTCCTGAATCATAATAAACTTCCCTTCAGAATGGAATGCTTCACCTCCTTTTAGAATACGTTTTTCTCAATACATTATTCTATTCATTTTAGGTATGTGTATGTACATACCTGTTTGTGTGTTTGTATGCTACATGAATGCAGAGCTTATGTAAATCAGAAGGGAATGGACAATCCCTTTTGATTTGGAGTTATAGGCAGTTGGGTAATGCACAAAGTGGGTGGTGGGAGCTAAATCAGATGTTCTGCAATAGCAGCACATCCCCTTAACTCCTGAGCCATCTATATATTCTCAACGTCCTGGATCTTTTTTTTTTTTTATTGAAAATAGTTTTTCACACAATACATTCTGATTACATTCCCCATTCTGACTCCTTCCAGTTCCTTCTCTGTCATCCATATCCACCCTCTTTCTGTCTTGCATTAAAAACAAACAGGCCTCTAAGGTATAACACAGAATAAAACATAAAATGGCAATGAAAAACTAATACATCTGCATAGGTCAAAAGCAGAAAATAGAAGGAAAACAGCCCAAGATAAGGCACAAGAAACAGACACAGATGCACAGATAGACACATTCATATGTACTGGAATGACACAAAAGCACTGAAATGGAAGTCATTACACACACACACACACACACACACACACACACACACACACAAACACACACATAATGGACTTAGATTAGAGAGAAACATTTCAACTCTAAATAAAAACAAAAAATTAAACACACAGAAAAAGAAAAGAAAAGCTACAGTATGTCATTTATGAGGCATGAACATTTTTAAAATTTTTTTAAAGATTTATTTTATATGAGTGACCTGAAGCTGTTTCAGACACACCAGAAGAGAGTAGCAGATCCAATTACAGGTGTTTGTGAGCCACCATGTGGTTGCTGGGAATTGAACTCAGGACCTCTGGAAGAGCAGTCAGTGCTCTTAACCACTGAGCCATCTCTACAACCCAAGAAACTTTTAAAGATGACATTGAGTTCATTTCTGTTGACAATCTACTGCTGGACATGCAGGCTACCTTTAAAAGAAAAGATTCCCTAGTGAAACTCCCTTAGAACAAAAACTTTATTTTTTATTTTCAAGTGGTCATCAATTGGACTTGCTTCTGAGTCAGGGATGGGGGCATGTGTCCACTTCTTTCTTTAGCTCTAGGACTCTGTCTGGTCCAGATCCACACAGGTCCTGTGCATGCTGCCTCAGTCTCTGTATTTTCATATGTGCACTGATCGTGTTGATTTAGAGGGAGGGCCTTCTTTTATTTGTGTCCTCCATCACTCTAGTTCTTATACTCTGCATCCTATTTTGCAGGGTCCCCTGAACATTGGGGGATTAGATTTATGGAGAAATCCCCTTTACGTCTGAGTGTTGTAGGGTCTCTCACTCTCTGCACAATGTCTGGCTGTGGTTCTCGGTATTTGTTCCCATCTACGGCAGGGAGAACACATATTTGACACCAGGAACCTGAGACTAGATAGGCCAGGGATCTAGGGTAAAGCCAAATGCTACTGTTCACACAAACAAAGCAAAACAAAATAAAACAAAGCAAGAAAACAAAAATTTAGCAATAGAACATTCCCTAATGACATTTTGCTTATACTCATACATCAGGGTCTTGTTCAGCCAGCATCCTGAGTCTTAATGATCTTCTCTCAAGATAGAATGCATCAACTTGAAGAAAATTGTATACTACTAGTGGTTCTAAAACATAATACATAGGACAGAAAGCAAGTAGAAGTAGTATCAAGGAAGTCAAGAAAGTACAGTAGAAGTTAGGAACAATGGTAAAAATCAAGGGCAGAAGCTATAGCAGATTTCCTTCATGCCTTTAGTATATTAGCCCTTATTTTATAGCAAACCATGTTAGTTTATACAGACTATAGTACAGGATAGAGTTGATACAGAAAATGCATGCTTCATAGATGGAGTGCCTTCTAAACCTCTAGTGCTAAACTTCCTTAGGCTTTACTTTCATCTCCAATGTCATGCATCAAGGAGTTTCCAAAAACCTATTGATGTATATCATAGTTCTCTAGCTAGTAGTTAATTCTCTGTATGATCCTAGGTTGATACTTTCTTATCATCTGTACTATAGGTATTTCCCAAGGGCTGAAATATTTTATAAAAGCTTACTTCCATGATTCTGCATATTTTACTATTCCATCACTGTATCCTGAGTTTAATATGATTATATATATATATATATATATATATATATATATGCAAACCTGAATATATCTCTGCCTTTCGGGGCTAAGTTTATTCTTGTGTACAATAGAATCATGTGGTTTCTAAAGGCCTTTCCTAGCATTTATAAGCCACACTTTCATAATCTATAGTATAATTGATTCCAACCATTTCTCCCTGGTTATATATTCTTGGACCTCTTCTTGTATCATTAATGCATCTTTATTATCATCATATCCACTTAAATATAGCTCAAAGGTTCTTAGCCCATTTTAACTTCTACAAAGAAGCATGAAGATTCTCAGGCCCTGCTCCAGAGGTAAGGAGCCATGTTCCCCCTGGTCATATTACTCTCAGCTACAAAGCACTATAAAAATGCCAGCGGCTTGGAACAGTCTTACATTGCTAATAGCTATTTTTTTACAGTTGTCTTGAGAAACTGAATTATTCTCCAAGTAAACCCCATTTAAGTTTATGACAAATGTGATTTAAGTGAGAAAATTATCACCCTTTCAGGCCAGGAAAGGACTCCAAACTCTCTAGGGAAGAAATGCCTTCATTAGCCGAGGTCTCTTCCGGACTTGTCCAGTCTAGGGCTTCACCCTGGGGATGGCACATCGAGAAATACAAAGGTATCAGTTTTGAGTGATCTCACAGTTTGTATAATCCCTCCTGGGTGTCAAAAATATTCAAAGATCATTTTGCTACCATGAGAATCATCCTAGACAACCACCTGCCCTCACCCAGGGCAGCTTCTCTTTCAAACAGATACACAAGGACTCTTCTGGTTGTAAAGGTCTTTGGATACCTCATCCTGCTATTTATGGCTAAACTAATAGAGTTAGAAAGGTTCTTAGAAATCAGCAGCTCTAGCCGCTTTGAGGCAAAGATAAGGAGATTGATGTCTATAGAAGAAAAAGCTTAGTAAAGGTGAATCAGTAGCAAATTGAGAATCCTCTTAAAATTTGGAAAAGCAACAACCACATTGAGGTGTGATTTTGCAAATTCTCCATATCACAACCTTCACCCTTTGTCACCCAGTTCTCTAATCCAAGTTACTCATCAGATGAATACCAAGTTATACAGGATCGGAGAGTCTACTGTTTTTTCTATGTTGTAATTATTCTAGAGGCTTCTTGGAAGTTTGAAAATCTGGCAGCATAATCTTATTACCAGCCTCTGGTATTCATCGATAGGTTCTTATGTATTTTATCCTTCATCAGATGCAGGCATCAAAGGTCTCTTTCCTCAGAAAATGACTGCTATGATTTCTGAAAGTTATATATTTATTCCTAGAAACATTGCTTAAAATGCCCCATTTAAAGAGAATATCTCTGTGTCTTACTCTTCTTCTACGTAATTTCTATCTCTTCTAACACCCTCACTTATTGGATACTTCTGCTGATAGTCGGTGTGTTCTGACATCTCTAAGTATTCCTAGATGAAGCATGGGATATAATGAAACATTTTAGGACATGATCCAAGGTTATACATTAAGTGATACGTATATGGAAGAACTTAAGTGTTTTCATTGGCACATCTAGAGTAAGAAGAATATGACGATCACTTTTGTGTTCTGTATTCAAGCATCACTTATTCACTGCAGAAAACAAATGTCTACTATGAGTCAGATCCTGTGTAAGATGCTTAGGACAAATAATAAAGTACAGACCATTACTCTCAAGGAGTTCCCAGACTGACCCTGGACTCTGACCTGTGGGTTGCAATGAATATCCTAGTAAGAGCACCAGTGGAGGGAAGCCCTGGGTCCTGCTAAGACTGAACCCTAGTGAACTAGACTGTTGGGGAGAGGGAAGCAATGGGGGAGGGTTGGGAGGGGAACACCCATAAGGAAGGGAGGGGGGATGTTTGCCCGAAACCGAAAGGAATAACACCTAAAATGTATATAAGAAATACTCAAGTTAATAATAATAAAAAAAAAAAAAAATCAAGGAGTTCCCAGAATAGTAGCAACAGCAGATATAGTAAAATATATGCTGATCACTGTTAGATGAGAACTCTGTTCAAGGTATTGAGTAAACAAAAGGAGATTTTAATTTTCTTCAAGCACTCAAGCAATTCTTTACAAAGAAGATAATTTTGGTATGGTTTATGTAAGCAAATGCATATTCTCAATAGAATTGGTAAGAATGTTATAACTAAGATGGCGGGTCAAAAAACAGTGGCTGGGGTTGGGGATTTGGCTCAGTGGTAGAGTGCTTGCCTAGGAAGCGCAAGGCCCTGGGTTCGGTCCCCAGCTCCGAAAAAAAAGAATTAAAAAAAAAAAAACAGTGGCTAAGTCATAATAGCTAACATTTTAATGAAAACTTATTTATGTCAGGAGCTACATACATTAACAGATTAAACCTAAAAACAATCATTATGAAGAAAATGGCATTTTTACTTCACTGGCAAGTTAACTGAGAAATAGAAGAATCAGATGACACATACAAGGTAGCTTTTATCTAGAACATAAGAGAGGCAGTAAACATAAATGTCACTAAACTTTGGAGCTGGAAAAATTCAACATCGCAATAGTACTTTCACTTCTATATGCTAACAGGAAATACTCTGATTAGTTTGTGGGCTGCAAAGGATAAGAATGTTAAAGGTTGACATAGGAAGAAGTCAGAATCAAAGGATTTTGTAAAAGAACAAGGAGAAGCTATTGGAATAAGGAAGACATTTCCATTAGATATAACTTTCAGGCACAAATTCAACTATACAAAGATTATCAATTTTTTTTTCATTTACGTGTAAGCCATGTACCACCTACCAAGTCGACAGAAAAGTCTTTGTTCCTATTGCTGGTGTCCTTGTTATCTAAACTCAGACAATAGACTATGAATGAGGCCAACTGGAAATTCTAACCAAAGAGGTAGGATCCTAGGAATCCTGCCTTTGGCTTTAATTTGGAAAGTGGCACAAAACCCAAGAAGAGTGGTATTTGCAGTCTAGAAGGAAGCTGATAATGCAGTGGTATTGTGTCCTAATTTGTGATGTCATTGAGGCATTGCTGAACTCTGATAGGGATACCTGAGTACTCAGGTAATCTTCTGACTACTTTTAAAATATGACTTCAAAAATTTGTCCTATGACCTCCACAGCTCTCTGTCACATGTGAGTTCTCTCTCTCCCCTGTGCCCCCCTCTCTCTCTCTCCACACACACACACACACACACACACACACACACACACACACACCAAACAACCAAACAAATGTGATAAAATGTGTATGAACATGTTTAAAAGACTTTCTTAATAAAAGAAAAAGGGTATTCTTCCCTTGTTTGTTCCATTTTTTAAAATTTTTTATTAGATGTATTTCTTTACTTACATTTCAAATGTTATTCCCTTCCTGATTTCCTGTCCATAAGCCTTCACCCCCTTCTGTCCCCCTCCCCCATGCGGGTGTTTCCTCATACATCCCCCTTACTGCCCCCCCCATATTCTCCTGCACTGGGGGTCCAACCTTGGCAGGACCAAGGGCTTCCCCTTCCACTGGTGCCCAACAAGGCTATCCTCTGCTACATATGCAGTTGGAGCCCTGGGTCGGTCCATGGTCTGTTCCATTTTAATATTTAATAAAAGTATTTGTAAGACACTAGTAACTTTCAGCTGTGTTGCAGATACAGAAAAAGGTATATGACAGGCATTGCCTTTTAATCCACTATTCTGTCTGTTTTTTTTTTAATTCTGCTTTGACCTCAAGTGCTAGAATTATAGGCATGTACCATCATTCCTAGTTTCCATCACCTACTCTTTGTTCTTTACGGAAGTTTGAGGATGAAGTGGATCCAACTAAAGAAAGAACTCCTTGTTTTGGAATTATAGCCATATATCCTAGTGCTGACCCATGAAATGGAAGTAGAAGTAACTGTATAAGGATTACAGGAAAGATCATTTTTTCAGGGAGGAAACTCCTTGGGTATATTACTTTTGCCTCCGTTGTCCCATTTTCATTTATGTATACATGATGCCTGGAACTGCAATGTGTGAGCTGCAGAGATGGAACTCCCCTCACAGGTCTGTACAGTGGCATCGAAGGTAGAACACCAGCACCTGAGAGAATGAATCTCTAATGAGTTCTTGAATCCCTAACCCTAGACTTCCTGCCTTGTAAGTAAAACAAGCAATTTATGCAAACCTGTGAAATTTTTGTTTGTTAGCTTCTACTATTTGTAGCCAAATGTAATATCAAACTGATATAGTTTGCATATCTATTTGAACTGGAGTTTAAAAGGATAGTGAGGTCAGCGTACGTGGAGAAAGTATTGATCCTAAGGGGTGAATTGAGGGCAACCTTGCCTTCTCTTCAGCGGGCCATTCTCCCTAAGCTTCTCTTCGTCCAAACCTGGGAATTTCTTTGTGCTGATTAAATCAGGAAAGCTTTTCCTTACAAGGGTGGCAGTGAGAAGCACAGCCTTCAAGGGAAAGTGAAACCCAGAAGATAAAATATGGGCATTTGATACAAGCTGTGCCTTCCCTCCCACACCCTACTCTTTTAGAACTCTTCCCTGGCAAAATCTAAAATGTTCCCAGTTCTGTTTTTTTATTATGCAAATGTAGTGATTTCATTGTGATAAATAAGACAGAATAAAGAATCATGCTTCGTTGTTATTATTATTACTATTACTATTATTATTATTAATTTTACTTATTTACTTTACATCCCACTCACTGCCCCACCTCCCAGTCACCCCCTCCCACACTCCTTCCCCACATTCCCCAATCTCCCACTCTTTTGAGCGGTTGGGGGCCCCTTGGGTGTCCCCCAACCCTGGCACATCTGTAGGGCTAGATGCTTCCTCTCCCACTGAAGCCAGACAAGGCAGCCCAGCTAGAAGAACATATCCCCCATACAGGCAACAGCTTTTGGAATTGCCCCTATTCCAATTGTTTGGGACCCACATGAAGACCAAGCTGCATGTCTGCTACATCTGTGCATGTGCGGGAGGCCTATGTCCAGCCCATGAATGCTCTTTTGTTGGTGGTTCAGACTCTGAGAGACAAGGTTAGTTGACTCTGTTGGTCTTCCTGTAGAGTTATACCTCCTTCAAGGCCCACAATTATTACCCCTATTCCTCTATAAGAGTCCCCAAGCTCCATCCACTGTTTGGCTATGGTGTTTGCATCTATCTTAGTTAGCTGATGGGTGGAGTTTCTCAGAAGACAGTAATACTAGATTCCTATTTGTAAGCCCATGGGATGAGTCTCACATTGGGCCAGTTATTGGTTGGCCATTTCCTCAGTCTCTGCTCCATCCCCTATTTATTGTAGACAGGATATAATTTGGATTGAAAATTTTGTAGACGGGTTGGTGTCCCTATGGCTCCACTGGGGTGCCTGCCTGACTAAAGGAGGTGGCCCTTTCAGGTTCCATACCCCCAATGCTATGAGGCACAGCTAAGGTCACCTCCACTGAAGAATCAATTTTCCTTTATAGACTTAGAACGGCCAGATGTTTAGCTACAGATTTCCCTTACAGATTTGAAACAATGCATGAAATAAGCACGCACATGTAGAACTAATGGATAATAAACACATATAAAGCTTACTGAAACAAATACATTGAAAATTGGTGTTTTCATATTTTAACTTGATAATTCTTGGTTTATTAAAAATTAACTCGAAAACCACACTAACATTTCTCTTTCACACACTACACTAATTTATTCCACTTTCATCATTTTAAAATAATAATCAAATAAGAAAATAATGGTATGTCCCATTATTTTCTTAAATTATCATTTTATTTAAAATTTTCACACAATGTATCTTTATCATAACCTTTTCCCCTGCATTTTCTCCCTGATCCCCCTCATTATCCACACATCTTCACATTCTTACACCACTCGAAAAAAAAGATAAGGCAAAAAATTTTGCCAATAGACTGTAATTTTTGGAGGAGGATTCTATGAGAACTCTTTGGACAAATAATTAACAAGATATAACCCCTTCCTGGCACTGGAGATTTTACTTAGTGGCGTAAGATATCTAGTTGCGGCATCCCTCCCCCTTATTTACTCTATTTATATTTGTATCTAATTTAGGAAATTACATCAGTAGCACATTTTCATGCCTTTAGTGTTACTTGTTCCTCTCAGCTTTCTCTTTCTAAGCTGCCCTCCATTGCTCTTTCCCATTTAATCCTATTCTAATTTCTACTTTATCTCTTTATAACACTATACTCTATTTTCCCTTCCTTGGAAGAGCCTCACCAAACTTTGGGTATCTTTTTAGCTACCTAGCATCTGTCATTATTCTAATTAAAACATACATATATAAAGCTTAAGAACTAGTATCTACATATAGAAGAAAGCATATACTATTTTTCTTTTGGGGTCTGACTTCTCTCGTGAGATGATTGTTTCTAGTACCATCCATTTACCTGCAAATTCTATAATTTTATTTTTCTTAACAGATAAGTTACACCATGAGTCCATGATGTAAATGTACTACATTTAATTACCTATCAGTGATGGACAGCCAGATGGTTCCTACTTTCTATTATGAACAGAGCAGCAAAGAAGGCCCTGAAGGAGGTATAACTCTATAGGAAGACCAACAGAGTCAACTAACCTGGTCTCTCAGGAATTTTCTTTCTTGTAAGATGTAGAATCCTCTGGGATTGTGCCCAAGAATGGATAGCTGGATCTTGTGGTAGATCAGTTTCCATCTTTTTGAGGAACCTCACACTGATTTCCATCACGGTCTTACAGGTTTGCACACCCCAGTAACAACAAATAAGAGTCCCTCTTTCCCTATGTCCTTGCTAGTGTGCAGTATCATTTGTTTTGTTGACTTGGGCTATTCTGATTGGGTAAGATGGAGGCAAGAGAGTTTTAAGTAGCATTTCCATGATAACTAAGGATGTTTGTGTTTCTCAGCCATGTGTGTTGCATTTTTTGAAACTTCTGTTTTGTTTTGTATATCCCATTTTGAAGGGTTATTGGTTTTCTCAATGTTCAGATTTTTTAGTTCTTTATAGGGTAACTACTAACCCTATTGGATGCTGTCCCTCTATCAGATGTATAATTGAAAAGATTTTTTCCCTTTCTTGGTAGGCTGCTGATTTGCCTGAATGATAATGTTCTTTCCTGAAACAGAAGTTCTTTGGCTTCATAAGGTTCCATGTATTAATCGTTGGTCTTAATGATTATGCTATCCGTGTCCTTTTCTGGACTAATGACTTCAAGCTTATTCTCTACTTTTTCTTCACTCATATTCAGTGTGTCTGGCCTTACCTTGAGGTCCTCAAACTATCCAAGTTGAGTTTTCAGCAGGATGATCAATGGGGTTCTATTTTCATTCTTTTTTTTTTCTCCATCCTTATTAACTTGGGTATTTCTTATTTACATTTCAATTGTTATTCCCTTTCCCAGTTTCCGGGCCAACATCCCCCCAACCCCTCCCCATCCCCTTCTATATGGATGTTTCCCTCCCAACCCTCCCCCATTACTGCCCTCCCCTCAACAATCACGTTCACTGGGGGTCTATTTTCATTCTTATACCTGCAGCTATCTAGTTTGAACAGCACCATTTGGGGAAGATGTTGTCTTTTCTACAGTGAGTGTATCTTTGAATTCTTTTTCAAAAATTAGGTGTCTGTAAGTGGGTGAAATTATGTCTGGGTCTTCAAAACTCTTCCAAATGCCTGTGTGTCTGGTTTTATGCAAATGCCACATTGATATATCTCTGCATTTCAACTTGAAAACTGGGGAAATGATGCTGCCAGCAGCTCTTGTATTGCTCACGATTATTTTAGCTGTCCTGAGTGCTTGATGTTTCCATATAAAGTTGAAGATCTTTTTTTTCATTTTTTGTAAAGAATTGTGTTGAAATTTTGATAGATATTGTACTGAATACATAGATTTCTTTTGGAAGGATGCCTGTTTTTATTAATCCTACTGATCCATTTTTAGGGTTATTGCAAGATATATTTTTGAGGCTATTGCAAAAGGTATTATTTTCTGATTTATTTATCAGTATATTTGTGATTTTATATTGGTAGACTATTGATTTTTGCATGTTAACTTTGTAAACCATTATCTTACTGAAAGTATTCATCAGCTGCAGAAGTTTCCTGGGGAAGTCTTTATGGTCCTTTATGCATTTAAGAGTAATTTATGCATACAAGAATACTTTGACTTCTTCCTTTTCTATTTGTATCCCCTCAATCTCCTTAAGTTGTTTTATTGCTCTACGATCTCAAGTACTATATTGAGTACATATGGAAAGAGTAGATAACCTTGACTTGTTCCTGATTTTAGTGGAAACGCTATGAATTTCTCTTCATTTAAGATGATGCTGGCTATGGATGGCCGTAAACTGTCTTTATCATGTTGAGGCATACCCTTCTTATCCCTAGTCTCTCAAGGATTTCTTTTATGAAAAAAAGTTGGATTTTAACAAAGATTTATTCGTCATCTAAAGAGATGATAGTGTGTTTTTTTAGTTCAGTCTGTTCATGTGGTGATTTATGCTTATTAATTTACATATGTTGCATTGTGGTTTATGTTTATTACCTTACATATGCTGAACTGTCCCTGGATCTCTAGGATGAAGCCAATTTTATTAAGAATGATTTTTCATGTATTTTTTATTAAGTTTGCACTTTATTGAGAATTTTTGTATTTATGTTCATAAAATCAATTGATCTGTAATTCTCTTTCTTTGTTGAACCTTCATGTGATTTAGCTATCAAGGTAATTGTGACCCAATTAAAAAATTAGGCAATTACTTCAGTTTTGGTTTTTGGTATTATTTTCTTGTTCTAGAGCTTACAGAAATGTTCCATATGTTCCTAAGTTACTAACATGAGATGTGTACACTACAGATTTAATAATTGCATAGATGATAGATAGATAGATAGATAGATAGATAGATAGATAGATAGATAGATAGATAGATAGATAGATAGATAGATATCTGCGCTTAACAACTTGCCTTTTAGAAATGCCTTCATTGTGTCCAACAGATTTGTATTTGTTGTGTTTTCATTTTCATTCAGGTGCAAAAAGTTTTTAATTTCTTCATTGATTGTTGTCTTGACTCAATTTTCATTCTGCAGAGAGTAGCTCAGATTTTATGAATTTATACACTTGCTGCAGCTTCTAGTGTGTTTTATATTCAGCTTTAATCCATAGTGGGCAGATAGAATGCATGTTGTAGTTTCAATTTTCTGGTATATATTGAGACTTGTTTTGTGTTCTAATGTACAGTCAACTTGGAAAAATATTCCATGAGCTTCTGAGAAGAGAGTGTATCTTTTAGTGTTGGGGTACATTGTTCTGTTAAGACCATAATTTGTGACATTGTTTAATTCCATCATTTACCTTAGATTTGTCTAGACTTGTCTATTGTAAAAAGTGGCCTATTGAACTCAATATCTCTGTGATTTTAGGTACAGTGTTGTTTCTTGTACGGAATTGGTTACCATTGTGTTTGGCACACAAATGTTTAGAATTATGATATCCTCTTAATGGATTTTTCCATTAATGAGAATGTGGTGACCTGCTTTATCTCTTTTAATTAGTTTTGGTTTGGAGTCTATTTTTTTAGATATTAAAGTAGCTACATCTGCTTCCTTGCTCCATTTACTTGGAATACCTTTTCCATGCTTTTTCCCTAAGGCGATGTGTTTCCCTAATAGTGAAGTGAATTTCTTGGATGCAACAAAAAGATGGATCCTGTTTTCTAATGCAATCTATTAGTCTGTTTCTTTTCAAATGGAGAATTGAGATTACCAATGTTGAAAATTCTTAATGAATAGTCTTTATTGGCTCCGATTATTTTGTTTTTACAGTGTGGGGTTTTCCTCCTTCTTTCTATTATTTATAATCAAACAATCTGGGCTTATTTATTCCTGTGCCCTCTGTAGTATAGTTAACTTTTTCTTCAGACGGAAGTTTTGCTTCTAGTGCTTTTCTTGGAGCTAGAATGATAAATAGAAATTGGGTAAGTTTGATTTTGTTGTAGAATATTTTTCTTTCTCTCTCAACTGTCATTGGTAGTTTTGTAGGCTACAGCATTCTGAGCTGGAATCAATGGTCTCTCAGCATTTACAGAACATTTGGTCTGAACTTTCTGGCATTCAGAGTCTCTAATGAAAGTTCAGGAGTCATTCTAATGGCTCCACCTTTAAATTTGACATAGGACTTTGCTTTTTCAGCTCTTGGTAACCTTTGCACACATTGGTGTGTTGGTGATTATGTGCTGTAAGGAATTTCTTTTCTGATCCTGTGTATTTGTTGCTCTTTATACTTCTTGTACCTTGGTCTTCTTTAGATTGGGTAAATTTTTTTCTATGATAATTTTTTTTTCTGTGCCTTTGACTATAGTTTCTTCTTCCCCCTCTACCACTGGGATTCTTATGATGGTGTCCTAGAATTCCTAGCTGCTTTACGTATAGAATTTATTTTTAAAAAATAATAATATTTTCTTTGACTGGGTTAGCCATTTCTTCTAATCTGTCTTCAAGACCAGAAATTCTTTCTTGCATATATTGTAAGACTTTTATTTCTGAACTTTTCATTCCCATCCCAAGTTTTTTTTTTTTTTATTTCCAGTTTTTTGTTTCGTTTGGGGTTTCATGTAACAATTCTATCTTTATTAAATTCTACTTTTGTGTCTTAAATTGTTTTCATTCTTTCATTCAAATTTTGTGTTTTCACAGTCTTCAATAAGGAATTCAGTCACTTTAAAGGTCTTTGAACGTAATTATTGGCATTTCAACGTCCTTTTATTTTGCTTCATCTAAATGTCTTTGCCAACAGCTTATTTCAATAGTGTTGCTGGCTTCTGTAGGAGGCACGATGTCGTGTTTGTTTATGTTTGGGTTTTTGTACTAGGATCTTAACATCTGATTTTATAATGTTTGAAGTGATTCCTGGTATAGATATCTGCTTTTCTTTGTTGGGTCAGCGCTCTGTTCTTGATTGCTATTACCTATTCTGGGTCCTAGTCAAATGGGACAACTATGGGTCTATACTTACTATGTATTAATTGAAATGTTCAGCATCATAGTGACTTTTCAATTTTCTCCTGTTGAATAGATTTAGAATTACAAATCTATGTTAAAATATTGCATCATAATAAGTAAGATTCAAATCTAAGATGATGAAAATAATAGAAAATTTTGATACCCATTTTAAACAGCATTAAACAATAATCTCTTATATTTATAAGTATATTATACATTATTTTTGTATCAATAATGCATTGTCTAAAAAGAATATCATCTAATTTTTACAAGAGATTTATATTAACAAATTAGTAAAATATACAATAGTAGTCATTTATACAAATTGTCATACTCTGGCTTATTCTCTTATGATGGGCTTTATGTATACAAAGATAATTAAAGTTATGTAAAGAAATCAATACAATTTAAAATAAGCAATCACAATTCATAGTTCATATTAGCATTCGATACATTTTATGCATTTTTATTTTTAATTTTAAAATAAAATATGTGTTTTCTATAGGTTTATAAAACAGCATAATAATAAAAATAATCTTAAAGTACATAATAGAGATCTAACTTTATCCTAACAAGCCACATCCATTGTAGAATGTTTCAAAATCTAAATACTGGTATAGGAAATATTTACTCACGAAAAATATAACATAGCATGTGCCTCCTCAAGAAACAATTTCTAAATTAAGTGACAGGTAGGTCTATCAGGACATAGAGAGAGGATAATTGAAGATAAAATGAAGGGATATGAACAAATTAAATTTATATATGTATGAAAGTAGCATAATGAAATTCATTATTTTGTATGCTAACTAAAATCTAATTAAAATTCAGGTTCTTCAAGAAATATTTTTCCATTAATATACATACAATTATCATACAGTCCATTTTCAAAATTTTTAATTATGTTTATTTAATATGTGTGTGCATTTATGTGGTCATATGTGTGCATATATATGCATATGTGTGTGTGTGTGTGTGTGTGTGTTGTGTACATTCTTGTATGCCAAGCCATGTAAAGGTCAAAAGAACAGTTTAGGAATCACGCTTTTATTTTCCAGGATGTGGATTTCTAGTTTCATCAGGATTGTCGGCAAACATCTTTAGTCACTGAAGTAGTTTGATTATCAACGACCCGTCTTTTAAAGAAAAATTCAACATTACTATTAAAAAACCACAAAAAGCATAGTTACACATATTAATGTGTATCAAAGCTACTAAGCAGCAAGATACTTGCAACAATCTAAAGTTTTATATTTTGGTTACTTAATAGTATGTACTACCAAATCAATGAAGTAAATGATAATGTAGTTAGTGATCATTTTGAAGAATATTATCAAGGAATGTTGATAGTTACCAACAGAACTATTACCAGCTCCACTAGTAATACTGAATGTGATCAAAGCGAAGATAGGGAGACTGAATTGGAGTAATGGAGCTAGGTAAAGAATAGAGACTGACCGACTCTTACTGAAAAATTTGTCTTATCACTTCCGGAGCCACTTTCTGTTCTATATCGTTTTCCAGTCTATATCTCTGATTGCTAATCTTCATCCTTCTACTTAAATGTAATGCTATATGTTCATTTACTTTTTAAATATTTATTTTTATCATTTTTTAATTATGTATATGTGCCTCTGTGAGGTATATGCATGTGAGGACTGATGCACATAGAATCAAGCAGGTTCAGCTCTTCCTGGAGCTGGAGTTACAAGATTTATGAGCTTTCTGACTTGGGTGTTGGGAACAGAAATCTGGTAATCTGAAAGAGCAGTAAGTCCTCTTTTCTTCTGAACCATCTTTCCAGGCCTAAAAATTTATTTTAACCTTTATGCCAATGAAATATGAATTCTATAGAAATGGGGCTTTGATTTTTTGAGTTTTTGTCTTTTCTAGGATAGGCAATAACTGCTATAACACCTTCAAGATATAAGAAAAGGCAATACTAATAATAATGAGAATTTTGATTTCTTTAAAAAACACAGAAATATTATAAAAATGTTTGAATTGTAATTCCATGTGTGGGATATGGGGCTGTTTCAGAGTGTCCACAGCAAGGCTGGAAACATGGCTCAGCAGTTAAGAGCACTGGGTGCTCCTCCAGAGGACCTGAGTTCAATTCCCAGCAACTACATGGTAGCTCATAACACAATCTATCTTGCCATCTGATGTCCTCTTCTGTCATCAGAGTGTCCACAGCAGCTAACTATGATTTGCCTTGTGCTATGGCAGGGGTGTGATTTTGCCAGCTGCAGATAGTTTCTGGGATTGCATAATGGTTAGAATTCTGGGGACTTTTTAGTGGGTATATAAACACTAGGGCTCTAAGACAGGTGGCGGGTTGTTGGTTGATTGTTGTTTGTTGTTGTTTCCTGCTGGTCACAGTTTGTCATATAGTCATGCACAAAGAAGAAACAACAAGGAGAAATCAGATAACCTGATAGCAAAGATCAAACTTACACCAAGGAACTCAATGTCCAATCGGCGTACCAATTGAAGGAGAACCTCATTCCCTTTGCCTTCTAACCCTTTTTCTCTGAATCTAGGGGTTAAAGGGAAGAGAAAAGGATGGAGAAAAGTGGAACAAAGAGAGAACCCTGGGGTGCCAAAGACCAGCTACGGTTATAGGATCCAGGTTTCCTCTGAAAGGAAAACCAATACTACTCTGTTGTGTGTTGTGTTGATATAATAGAACACTCAACCAGAGATGAGTATATTAAATGTATTTCAAACATATTTTCAATTTATGATGGATTTTCTTATATGATTCAATGTTACTTGAGAACTCTATATTATCCTGGAATTAAACATCATTATACATGACACCAATCAGGAAAGGACTAAATATGTCAGATTTTTTTAAAGAAATTTTTCTAGGTACCTCAGAGTTATTGCCACAGAAACCTATAAATATTTTTATCAGTCATTTCTTTTTCAAATTCCTTATTTGTTTACTTTCAGATCTACATTGCTCTGGCAAAAAATTCAGTATATAAAGTTATTGTCCTGTCCTCGGTTGTAATAATCTTATAGTCACCCACAACTTCTCTCTTATTATTAGTGATTAGGCCCATTAGCAGCAATTGCCAAGTCCAGTGAGTTAGTAAAATAGAGTTGATAGATTAAATAAAAGTCATTCTGGCTTGTTGAGAAGATAGTCAGGATCTCAGTTTGCACCTTTCCAGTAAGATTTCATCTACATTTTATTTCTCAAGAAACTTGCAAGATATTTAATAATCAGTCAAGTAGGCTTCATCCAGAATTGCAAGAATGGTTCAAAATACACAAATCAATACATTTTAATCCACCACATAAACAGACCAAAAAAAAATGTGATCATCTCTTTAGCTGCAGAAAAAAGCCTTTAACAAAATTCAACACCCCTTCATGATAAAAGTCCTGGAGAGACTAGGGATACAAGGGATGTGCCTCAATATAATAAAGGCAATTTGCAACAAACATATATTCTAAAAATCAAAATAAATAGAGAAAGCTTAAACCGTCTTTTTTGTCATTCCTTATAGAAGAAGTAATGATTTGGAGGTATAAACTTTTATACCCTCCTGCTTTGCTAAAAAGTGTTTATAAGTTGCAGGATTTTCCTTGTGGAATATATATTATTATGTGTAACTGTGTAATGTTCAAATAGTGATACTTTGACTTCTTTCTTTCCGATTTCAATCCCATTGATCTTCTTTAGTTGTCTTATTATTGTAGCTAAGATTTCAAGTACTATATCAAATAGATATGCAGAGAGTGGACAACTTTGTCTTTTTCATGATTTTAGTAGAAATGCTTTAAACTTCTCTCTATTTCATTTAATACAGGTGAAACCTTACTGGATTCAAAAGAAACCTTGAGGAACCCTAACCAAGCAAATGAAAGACTTGTATATTAAAACCTTTAAGACATTGAAGAAAATATTAGATGAAGATATTAGAAGACAGAAAGATTTCCCAGGCTCATCAATCCCATCAAAAGCAATCTGTAGCCTCAAAGCAATCCCCATCAAAATCCCAACAGAATTCTTCAAAGTACTTGCAAGTACTATTTTCTTTTTATATGTTCATATCAGCTTTATTTATAACAGCCAGAAATTGGAACCAAACTACATGTCCCTGAACTGAAGAATTGATAAACAAAATGTGGTACACTGGGGATCCATCCCATATGCAACCACAAAACCCAGTCACTATTGCTGATGCCGAGAAGTGCTTGCTGATAGGAGCCTGATATGGATGTCACCTGAGAGGCTCTGCCAGAGCCTTACTGATACAGATGGGGATGCTTGCAGCTAATCATTGGACTGAGCATGGGAACCCCAGTGAAGGTTAGAGAAAAGGACTGAAGGAGCTGAAGGTGTTTGTAACCTCATAGGAAGAAACAATATCAATAACCAGGCCCAGAATACACATGGGAGGACCCATGGCCCAGCTGCATAATGTAGTAGAGGGTGGCACTGTCTGGCATCAGCAGGAAGAGAGGCCCTTGGTCCTGTGAAGGCTCTTTTTCCCAGTGTAGGGGAATGTCTGGTGTTGAGGTGGGAATGGGTGGATGGGATGGGGAGCATCTTCATAGAAGCAGGGGAGGTGGGAAGGGTATGGGAGAAGGGGGGAACCAGGAAATGGGATAACATTTGAAATGTAAATACATAAACTATCCAACAAAAAAAGAAAAAAACAATGACTTCATGAAATTTTCAGGCAAATGAATGAAACTGGGAAGAAAAGAAGATTATTTTTGGTCATGAGGATTAAGACTGTATGTTTTGTTTTTGTTTTGGTTATTTGTTTGTTTGTCTGTCTGTTTGTTTATCAGCTTCTTATAAAACTCCCTTTGTTTTGGTTTCAAGATAAATTACCTTGGAATCTACGCCTCAATTTCTGAATTACCAATGAAAATCATTGTATGTAAAATGCTTGTTCAATGAAGTAAATAATCTCTTTTGGGAACTGGGAATTTAGGTTTACAACATTTCAAAATGTACTAAAAGGTTAGATGTCACATAACTAGGTTTCAATAGAAGCATAAGCAGCTTTTCTCCTGTCAGCTTTTCTCTGCATCCATCACTAACTAATGGAGTGTCTCACACATATTAGGAAAGAATTCTCTACCACTGCACTACAGCCCCAGCGCTAGCCTGAATCTATGTCTCTTGGGATAATGCTGTAAATAAAACTGTCAAACAGAGTCCTCTGAGTAGATAGTAGAAGGAACTGTCTAACTGAAAATAACCAGTAATTATTTTAATTTTACTCTAAAGCAATGCCATAGGTTGTATGGAAATCTTACTGGAGGAGATTGAGTAGAAATTCCCAAGGGGAAACATCTTCGCTGCTGTTAAATATCCTATTCTTTATTCTTGCTTGTCTCTTTCTTATTACATATAATAAATCCGTGAGCTTTTTTTAATACACTCAGACCCAACCCTACTATGTATTAATATATATGTTTAGAATAGGAAGTTGAAATTTGTATCTGCATAGCAGAGACACATGATATATTATTATTATTTCCTCCTCTACTCTGTACTGGTCACCACTTTTAAGATATAAACCTCTCCTCCATCATTTTCTTTTATTTCATATATATATATATATATATATATATATATATATATATGGTTATTTGTTTTATCAATAGTTTAATATATATTAAACTAAATTCTAAAACTGGAAGTAATATTTTTTCTAGTTTGTTTTTATTATAATTATTGTATACAACTGTATGTGTTTTAATGAAATTATCATAACTTCATTATTTTTGTCATTTAATAAATTTCATTATGTCTAGGTCTCATATATTTTATTAATCTGTTGATGAACAAACCTTTATAAGTTGATGTCATTATGCAGGTGAAGGCAGGTACAGGATAGAACAAGGCCTGTCATTGGACAAAAAGGAAGGATGGGCAGGAGAAAAGTTTTAGAGGAGGAGGAGACTGAATGAGGGAGTAGCAGCTGAGAGAGAACATGGCGGCAGATGTTAAGATTTCTCTCTGCACATCTACAGGTTGTTATGAATATTCTTAAGGAATGGTTGTGTATAGGGCTTTGTATGTCTAGATGAGCAAGCTATATCTTATCAATTGTATCAGAGGTTATTGTGTTGTGTGTTCTTTTTTGTGGTGATTTAATTGAGTCCAAGAGAGTGAGTGGTGGCAGGACACTGGGCTACCAGGGAATTGTGATGTGTATGTCTGGCATGGTGGCAACCTGCCTTGGGAACTAGATGGGTAGAAAGATTGTTGCCAGGCTCAGAGAATAGCCATCGGCAGTGGGATATGGGATTGAGTTTAGTGGGTGAGACGCTTTGTTGACGGAGATGAAAATATCCCACAGATGCCATGTGGCACTATGGTGCTGACACTAGTGCAGGTAAAAGAAACCTTTTTTTAAAAAAGTTTACTGCAACAAACCTTGACTATTATGAGTTCAAGTCAAGTTTAAATATCTCTTCAGTATGCTCAGTTAGATCTAGTCTCTTTAGAAAGAGTATGGTTGAATCATATGTTAATATTGTGGGTACTATTTTTAGTATACTCAGTGCTGAGATAATGAGAATTATATCAGACTTTTAGTGGTTATTTCCGTTTATTTTGAGAACACTCTGTTCAATTTACTTGCCTATTTATTGGTTTGAAGACTTTCTTAGAATGTAATATTTTAATTTATTTATAAATATAGATAATAGTCCCTCAAGGTTTATAGTCAGTAGTTGGTTTTGTCTGACTCTTTAACCTGCTGGTCATTTCATTGCTTTGTAGAGCTTCTCCTTTCTCATTTCCTTAAGCAGGGTTGTTTTCTTCCATTCTATTGTCTGTCTCTTTAGTCTATGACCATTTTCTTGCATTGCAGAAGCCTTTCATTTCATATAATTATATTTATCAATTTTTGTGATTATTTCCTGTACAACTGGAGTCCTTTGCAGGAAGGTCATGTCTATCCCTAAATAGAAAAAAAAAAGGATAGTTAAAACAATCCCAAATACTAAAAGAACAGATAGACATATCACCCATCCCCAAAGTGCTACAGAATTATAGTAATAAAAACAGTATGATATTGGCATAACACACACACACACACACACACACACACACACACACACACACACACACATTGATTAATGGAATTGAACCAAAGACACAGATATAAATCTATATACCTATAGTCAATTTCTTAACAAAAAAAAAAGAAGTCAAATATACACACTGGATAAAAGAGCATTTTCAATGATAATGGTCAAACTGGATGGCTGTATGTAGAAGAATACAAGTAAATCCATACTTATCCTGGGCCCAAAGCTCAACTCCAAATGGATGAAAGACTTCAACATAAAGTTTCATATATTGAATCTGGTAGTGGAGAAAATGGAGAATAGTTTTAAAACTGATTTGAAGACAAAAGGACTTTCTTTTTTTAATTTTTTTATTAGATATATTTCTTTACTTACCTTTCAAATGTTATTCCCTTTCCCGGTTTCCTGTTTAATATAACACTGATAGCACAGGTGCTAAGAACAACAATTAAATGGAACCTCATGAAATTGAAAAGCTTCTCTATGGCAAAGGACACCATCATTCAGACAAATATTTTTACCAACTATTTAGCCAATAGAGGGCTAATATTTAAAATATATAAAGAACTAAAAAAAAAAAACCTGGACATCAAGAAAACAATTGACTCAATTTAAAGATGGGGTACATATCTAAACAGAGTTCTTAAAAGAGGAAATATAATCAGGGAGAAACACTTGAAATGTTCAGCATCCTTAGTCATCAGAGAAATGCAAATCAATACTACTTTGAGATTCATCTGCTGCCAGTCAGAAAGGCCAAATCAAAACAAAGGGCAGCTATTGGGTGAGTTATGTGGAGAAAGGAAACACTCATCCATTGTTGGTGAAGGTGCTTACTGTATAGACACTATGTAAGTCAGTGTGGTGGTTCCTCACGAAGCTTGGAGAAGATTACTTCAATATCCACCTATACCACTATTGGCATATACACACAGAGCTCTACACTTACTACAGAGAACTTGCTCAACCATCTTCATTGCTAATCTCATAGCCACACAGATGTCTGTCAATGGAAGACTGGACAATGACAATATGGTACATTTCTACAATGGAATATTTCCCGACTGTTTAAAAAATGAAGTCATTGGAAGAGCTTGAAGGGGCTCGAAACCCCATATGAACAACAATGCCAAGCAACCAGAGCTTCCAGGGACTAAGCCACTACCTAAAGACTATCCATGGACTGACCCTGGACTCTGACCTCATAGGTAGCAATGAATAGCCTAGTAAGAGCACCAGTGGAAGGGGAAGCCCTGGGTCCTGCCAAGACTGAACCCCCATTGAATGTGATTGTTGGGGGGAGGGCAGTAATGGGGGGAGGATGGGGAGGGGAACACACATATAGAAGGGGAGGGGAAGGGGTTAGGGGGATGTTGGCCTGGAAACCAGGAAAGGGAATAACATTCAAAATGTAAATAAGAAATACTCAAGTTAATAAAGAAAAAAAAGGAAAAAAATGAAGTCATAAATTTCTTGGGTAAACAGATAGATGGAAATAGAAAACAAATCATCACAAGTGAGGTAATCTAGACTTTAAAAACAAATAATGTTAATATTCACTTATATGTGGATATTAGCAATTGTCCTCAGAAAGCATACATATAAAGGGACTAAGGGGGAAGGTTTGGTCATCCTAAGAAGCAGAAACAGACTAACTATAGATAGAAGCTGGGGGACTAGAATGTGAGGACTTAATGGGAAAGGCCAGGGAAGAAAGGGCTGAGGGAAGAAATGTGGGAATGGATAGCTAATGCTAAAGGCCATGAGGATTCATATGAAAACCTAATACAGTAGAAAGCTCCTAAAATATATACATGTATGAAGGTGATCTAAATGAAATTACCAAATAATAAGGGAATCAGAGTCCCAACTAGACAGCTTTTGTTACCAAATGAAATCTCCAGTAATGGGTTTCATTTAATTGATTTGTTGGTTCCCATGGGAGCCCCCAAACAACTCAACTTATTTTTAATTGGATATTTTATTTATTTACATTTCAAATACTGTCCCCCTTCCCATTTCCCCTCCACAAACCCCCCATCCCATCCCCCTTTGCCTCTATGAGGATGCTCCCCAACCACTCACCCACTCCCGCCTCATCGCTCTTACATTCCCCTACTCTGGGGCATCAAGCCTCCACAGGACTTAGGGCCTCCGCTCCCATTGATGCCAGATAAGGCCATCCTCTGCTATGTATGTAGCTGGAGCCATTGGTCCCTCCATGTATAGTCTTTGGTTGGTGGTTTAGTCCCTGGGAGCTGAAACACAGCTGTTTTTAAGGTCATTCACTCCTCTCTAGAAACTAATGGTAAAGCCCTATTGTTGAAGAAAACACCTAAACAACTGATTAAACATGGAGAAGTTGGCTTGGTGACTACCTAGAGCATTCACTCATACTGACCAGTGTTCATGGTACTAGAAGGCACTCTGCATGAATGTAAACACAAATCCAGCTACAAACCACGACCTGCCTACAAGATATAGTACAACAGTGACAAACACACACACACACACACACACACACACACACACACACACACACTCACGCAAACTTGTGGGAATGACCAACCAGTATCTGGTTGGATATAAGGCCCACTAGAACTCCAACCCAACACTGTTCAGGTGGCCAAGAACCCAAAACTAGAAGGCCAGGGACCTAGGGAAAGGAAAACCAAATACTACTGCTCTGCTAAAAGCATATAGCAACAAAATGATTCATAACAATGCTATACTCTGCTATATTCATAGATATGAGTCTTCTTCAGCCATCATTAGAGAAGGTTCCTCCTGCAGAGACACACAGCCAGACAATGTACAGAGGGTGAATAACCTTTGAACATCAATTCCTTAATGAGATATCTCTATCAAATCTCTCCTTCTTGGGTTCGGTGACCCTGGTGGAAAGGGAAGCAGAAAGAGTCTAAGAGCCTGAAGGGATGGAGGACACCATATAAACCAAGCATGATAAATGCACATATAAAGTCATGGAGACTTCATAGAGTGCACAGGGCTGGTAGTCTAAGCCAGATGGGGTCCAAACACTGAGAGAAGAAGTGGACACAGGCCACCACCTCTAATCTAGAAGCTGTGTCCAAATGATAATTGCTTGCAAATGAAAACTTAGTTTGCTCCAACAGAGTCTCACTTGGAATTCAAATCACTTTTTAAGGGCAGACTCTATGCCCAACAGTAGATGGCCAACACAAAACTAACTGAATGGCACATTGGGAAGTTATTTGTCTCGTAATGCTTTCTCAAGGCTTTTTTTTTCTTTTTTGCTTCCCCTTACAAGTCCTTTGTGGATTTATTATAGGATCTGGTTTTGAATTTTTAAGGGATTTCTGTGTGAGTAAACTTGTGTGTTTCTTGAATTTTTTTTATTGCATCTTTTTTTTCTATTGTTTGTTTTGACCTATTCTAGCTTGTTTGTTTTTATTTTATCTAATTCTATTTTTTTTTGTTGTTGTTATTGGTTGCATTTATTTCATGAATATCAAACTGGAATTAGAGCAAAGTGTCTATCTGGTCCAGCCTAAACTCTATCTGAATTAGGAGATTTTCCTAATGTTTCAATGCTGGTTTGGCCAAAATATTTTTCTTTTCTTTTCTTTCCTTCCTTCTTTTTTATACTTAATTAGTTTATCATTTCTTTTTGTTTTCCTACTTGTTTAATTCTTTTCTTCTTTATTTATTCACTTTAAATTCTGATCAATATCCCCCCTCCCAATCCAGTCACCCTTTCCATGAGTTCCTCCCCCATACTCCCTCCCATTCTCCTCTGAGAAAGTGGAGGCCCCCACTAGGTATCCCACCCCTATCCTAGCACATCAAGTCCCCTTAGGTCTAGGCGCTTCTCCCACTGAGGCAAGACAAGGCAGCCAAGCTAAAAGAACATATTCTACTGATAGGCAACAGCTTTGGGGATAGCTTCTGTTTCAATTGTTCAGGACTAACATGAAGATGGAGTTGCACATCTGCTACATATGAGCGGTAGTGGGTGGGTAGGTCCAGTCCACGTATGCTCTTTTGTTGGTGGTTCAGTCTCTGAGAGCCCTCAAAGGTCCAGGTTATAGACTCTGTTGGTCATCCTGTGATGTTCCTGTCCCTTCATGCTCTTCAATCCTTGCTCCAACTCTTCCATAAGAGTCCCCAAGCTCCATCCAATGTCTGGTTATGAATCTCTGTATCTCTCTAAGTCTCTCTACTGGGTAGAGACTCTCAGAGGAAGGCCATGCTGATCTCCTGTCTGGTTTGATCCAGAGGAACAGAGACTGATGAAATCATGGGGTTTGTCTCTTCTGAAGGCAGGAAGCAGGCTGTTATAACCACTCAGCTACAGACATGTTTTTTCTTTCATAAAGGTGAAAGGTGACCCTACGATGGTGTGTCAATGCAGACCAGGTGCTAACCTCATAGCAGGTTGTTCCTCGATCCTCACAAAATGTCCGCACAATAAACTCAGAGCCAATTGATAGTGATATAAACTGCCCACCTATATCCCTTATAAGATATTCATAGCTACCTGTGGCTATTTAAAGCCACAGAGATCCGGGTTGTCTTTCTCTTCCTCCACCTTCTTTTCCTCTATCTTCTTTTCTTTCCTCTCTCATACTCTGTTACATCTCCAAAATTCTCTGCCCCCCATTCCTCTAATTCTATTTTTATGAATTATTTTAGATGCCTGTTTGTAGCACAATACAAGAGAAAATAAAGAATGTGGATTTGGGTGGATGGGGATGTTGGGAGATCTGGGGGGAGTTGAGGGAGGGAAAATCATAATCTGAATATAGTATATTAAAATCTACTTTTAAAAATTCTAATCACAAATAATAAAATACAACAAAACTTCATACAATAAGTGATTTTCTTCTAGTCTGGAATCATTTCTGAAACTTACTAATTAGCTTCTTGCTTTGAGCTAAGCTTTCCTGCTTGGATTTAAATACCAACCTAGGACAATGAGGGAGATAGCCCTCTGGTCTCTTATCCCTTTCCATATCAATACGAACAGACTAGGCCATCAGGATCAGGGCACTTCTGACAAAGTATACTGGGAAAATACAAAGTAGAGAGAAAGCAAGGAGTCCTTCTAAAGAGGCAATCAGCCAGAGTTTTACCTAGCTATTGGGCGTAAGGAACTCCAAGGAAAGATGTAGATTAACAACACTTTATTATTTTACCCTGTAATGGATTTTCTGAGTCCTCCTATTATATTTAAGCCAGATTTAGGACACAGAGCCCCAATAACTTTGTCAGACTCTGGTGCCTTACTCTGATCTCCAACCCACTGACAAAGCTTGGCCTTACTCTTCCCACTTTCATGATTGCAATTTCTTTTCAGCTGGCAAATAATGACTAGAATAGGAGTCAGGAGGTTTAACTCTGACACTCACTTGTTGGTAACACGAAGAAATTGTTTAGAGTACACATTGCAAAGATGTACTTTCCCACCTATAAAAGGAGGATAATAATCATTGCCTAGCTTAGAGAACCATTGTAAGGATAAAAGTCAGTAATTGAAGAAAAGTGTTTTGAAAATAATAAAGCTTGGGCCAGCAAGATGGCTCAGCAGGTAAAGGTGCTTGCTGCCAATCCTGATGACCCAAATTTAATCCTAGAGACACACATGATAAAAAGAGAACCAAACCTTACAGATTCTCTTTGACCACCTCGCACATAATGTAGTACACACACACACACACACACACACACACACACACACACACACACACACACCCCAAAAGTAAATAAAATATTTACTTATTTTGGAAAATAATAAAGCCATTATATGGTAAAATGCAAAGATGATTTTTCTAGGTTTATCTATTATTTATTGAATCACTCAAAAATGTTTCAGAGTACACTACTTGGGATCCTCTATTCTGATATGGTTTTGTTAAAAATAAATCCATATCTTACTAAAATTTCAAATTTTTTCATGGGAGCTAAAAGGTAACTACCAGTCCATGGTAAATAAATGTATAATGACATTATTGTTAAAGAGGGAATGTAATTAGCAGTGCCTGAAAGTATCAATTAGAATGAGAAAAAGAAAAGCTACCACATGGGTTGGAAATGTGGTCAGTTTTTATCTAGGCATTATGGGATTACCTAACTATTGTATGAGATGAAGGAACATAGTTTGTTCTAAGTACAAATGTGGGTAGTTTTCAAGAACTCATGGGGAAGCTTTAAAAATTCTCTAAACAATCAAAGAACTTTCCATCTAAAATACATCTCCAGGTAAAGTAAATGGATCTTAAGCGCAATGAGACGTGTACTGTAATGTCACATTGGCCTATGTGTTTGACTGCACTTGGATCCACATAGTAATTAATGTCTTTTCCAAATTTCATGCAGGTGCTTCTTGTTGGCAAACTCTAACTTAAAAGAACTGAGAGGAGGAAATTCTAACAAATGCCGTTCTTAATTTTGGTACTATTTTGTTGATAAAGAAAATCCAGAATATTAGGGACTACTTCTGGCTAGCCTATGTCATGAAGTCTTTCTCACAGAATCTTCTCAGGTGCTTGTTGTGCTAGGTAATCTTTTTTTTTTAATTGCATATTTTATGTACTTACATTTCAAATGTTATCCCCTTTCCCGGTTCCTCCCTCTCCCATGCCCCGCTCTCCCTGCTTCTATGAGGATGCTCCCCCTCCTACCCACCCACTCCAATCTTATGCCAAATTGACAAATGCTACACTTGTCTGAAAGGAAGGAACCTCAATCGAGAAAATGTATCCATAAGATCTGGCTGAAGAGCAATTTTCTTAATTAATGATTGACAGGGGAGCACCCAGCACACTGTGAGTGGTATCATCCCCAGGATGGTAGTTCTGGGTTTATGGCTACAGCAACAGTATGGTGAACCTCATGGCCTACATGGTCTCCAAGGAGTAAGAATCCCTGGATCACCCACCCTAGCAAGGACACTGAAAGCAAGAGAGAGGCCCTCAGTTGCTGAGGAGTCCCTGTCCCAACTCAACCCCCAACACTGAGCATCTCCCTCAAAATTTCCATCCCAGATCCCCATAATAACAGGAGGAACCTAGGGAGCACTCCCTACTCTTTTGAATACCATTAATAAAATTTGCTGTATCCTTCCCCCCCCCAAAAAAAAATCAGACTGATCAATTCATGGGACGCAAACCAGTAAGCAGCACCCCTCCATGGCCACTGCATCAGCTCCTGCCTCCAGGTTTCTGCTCTGTTTGAGTCCTTGTTTTGGATTCCATCAGTGTAAGCCCAATAAATTCTTTCCTTGACAACTTGCTTTTTGGTCATGTTATTTCATCACAGCAATAAGAATCCTAATGAAGATACTCGTCCAATATATAATGACATACATGTAAAGAATCAAGGACTAAAATTTAGCCTACACTCTGATAACCAAGCCTTCTTTGGGTCCTAGTATGATAGTTTGTTGTTGTTTGTTTGTTTGTTTTTGTGTTTGTTTTGTGGTTGGGGCTTTGGGGGGATTGTTGTTGTTGTTTGCATTATTTGTTTGTTTGTTCTGTTTTGTTTTGTAATTTGCACCAAGTTTCAAAGTGTTCTAGCAATGCCTTGCTTTCTTAGAAGATAATAATCATTAGGTAAGATGTAATTTGAGCCGTAAAAGGACACGTCTGTTCATCTCAATTTTTTACGTATATTAAGGCAAAAAATAGGTTCTTTAGTAGCTTTTTCTTGTGTTGGGCTGGCTAGCTGCATGATTAGCTCATAGCTCTGGCTAATGAGGATTACTGATTGGTTGAACGGGTATACTAACTAAATTTCTCATTGGCTGCCTTACAAATTGACAGAGTGAATGCCAAACTGACTGAGTGACAGGATGACTTTGGATTTCCCAGTTGAATGATTAGATGACTGATTTCTTATTGGTCTATTAGACAAGCTTTCTGTTTGTCTATCTGATTAGCCGTCTGGCAGACTGATTCTTTACTTACCAGTTTCTATCCTATAAATGATTAATAGGCCACCAAATGAACTGTTTCACTGATGTACAAATTTTCTAATGGTTTGGCTGACTGACCTACTGGCTGAAAGGCATACTGGCTGACATTTCACCTCTCTTTTCAATTGATGAGTTCTCAGTCTGGCAGGCTGACTGACATACTATTCAACTAGGTGTGGAAATGGCTGATCGGCCAGGTATTACTTTGTCAAAAAATGTTCAGTCATGAGATCATGTGCAGAGACGAGGGGAAAACTAGAATAACAGCACCAATAATTCAAGATAGTTCATCATGCAGATGAAAGAAGAAGGTAAGCTGATGACAATCAGATAGAGAGTAGACTTGACAAAGCTTTCTCTGGAGAGCTTGGGACAAACATCTTGAGACAAAATCAATCCATTAATAATGATGCATGAAATTAATGCTAGCTCTAAACTGCTTGAGATACAAAGCTCATCGCTCAGCTCAATCGTTAACAAGGAAAATAGCAGATGACACTTGGATAATAAAAGACACAGTAAAATATCAGGAATGGCCATAAAGAAGTCACTTATTGAGCCAGAATGATAAGAGCTGAGAAGGCACAAATCCCAGGACCCATGGGTTAATCAAGCACTTACTCATCAAGGAGCCCAATAAGAAGATTCTTGAGAGCTGTGTTTGTTTTCTAAGACATTATTTACTCCTTGTTCTCTGACTAACCTAAACTGCCAAGTCTTTGAAGTTTGCCTTTTTCCCAAATGTGCTTTGACTTTATACTAAGAAATACCAACTGGTAATTTATATACTCTTTGTAAATTTTGCCAACTCTGATGCCAGCTTACTCCTTCATACCCTACTAAAGGACCAAATGACTGGGATCTTTTGCATTGCCATAGTTATTAAACGGGGGTGCCAATTAATGAAATGTTAACTTAGTGTAGACTGACAATGGAGTACAATGTTATCTGGTCCTGAGGAAATTCCAACTCAAGTAAGAAATAGAAATAGCAAGAAGGTTGTTATCACTATTGCCAGAATCTGAAAAGTTGCTAGGTAATGAAAGATTAGGGCACCTGTGGAGGACTATTTGAAACTTAGTTCTATTCACAGAAAATTTATAAGTCTACAGCTGTAACCAGCAAGAGTTCACGAAGTTTCTTTAACCGATTCTATATTCCTTTTTTAATTGAAAAATCACATGATCTTATTTGTCAAGGCACAATTGTTTAAAACAAATCCCCTCACTAGAAGAAACAAGCGAATTCCAATTAGCCAGGAATGTTACGAAGTTTATATATAGAAACTCCTCATTTCTTCGTCTTCTGAAAATTTTCCTTAGACTCCAATCGTTCTACCATCAAACTTGTCCCTTCTTTTCTAATCCTCCTATTTTGTTTGTTTTAAAAACAAAATTTTCCGTATATAGCACACAATGATGAGAAGTGGCCAGCTTTGCTAATGTGTATCTACTAATTATACATTATTTTTGCACTCATTTTAGAAAGTTTGGTTCCTTGCCCTGAGAAGTAATTGTGGTAACTGTTACTATCTCAGCCTTTGAGATGAAATAACAGAGATTCAGAAAACAGAATCTTGGGTCCAATGACACACAGTAATCAAGTTAGGACTACAAAACCGTGTCCTGTATTGTAAACCTAGCGTTCTTTGCACGGGATGCAGATAAAATATGTTGTGACAAATAAAGAAACTATTTTAATTTCTCTGCTGATTTCTGCTTCTGGGAAGTGGGAGCAAATTTCCCTATTCCTTATATTAATAATAACTAAGCCCTTGGCTGCTGCGTTGTTGTTGCTGTTGTTTTGGTACCTGGTTTTGATCAGTGTGAATGATAGGCAAGCATTCTACCAGAGTGGCCTTTCCAGTTATAATCCTGGTACCTTTACATAAGAAAGTAAAAAAAGAAATTAAAAACAAATCAAAAATGAAATGTCAAGGGAGGGTAGTCTGTCAAGGGACATTGAAATCTGCGGAGCAACACAGTGATGATTCCCTCAGGTTTCCTTTATGTTCATTGGTTTAAGACATTTCATTGGAGATGAATCCTTTAATCTGGCAAAACCAATGGGAGCCAAAAGAAAATGTTGCAAAGAACCCTTGCTGTATCTAGGAAAATAAAAACAAAATAATCAAAAAACAACAGGAAGACTATTCTATCAAGTCTTCAAATTTTAGATGACAAATAATTCTATTACATTCAGACAATGAAAAAAATCAGTTTACATTGACCAATTTATTGACTAAGGGGATGTTTTGAAAAATAGATTTTAATATTGGTGTTGATGGATGGATAGACAAATAGAATAGATCAACAGATAAGACAGAGGATTTTAATTTTTATACTAAAGAAATGGCTTAAGTGTCTATGGGGGCTGTCAAATCTAAAACTTGAAAACTGGCTTGTTGTCTAGATATGGGAAATTCTAGCAAGAATTGGTATTGCACATGGAATCTGAAGGAAGTCTTCAGGCAGAATCTCTCCTTCTAAGAGTATTCATCTCTTTTAAGGCCTTCAGTTGATTAGATGAGGTTCATCCATATTATGTGACATAATATGCTTCATAAATAATGTACTTATTTAAATGCCAATGACATCTTTTAAATGCCTTCATATCCATATTTAGATACATGCTTGACAAAACAACTAAATACCATTGACTAGCTAGCTATGCTGACTTAAAAAAGCCATCACAGTCAGCCTCATCTCAACTGGAACCCATACACATCTAACTAATTTATATTTAATGTTCTAAAAATGATAATAACTAGACCATATTTTACTTAACATGGTAGAAATGGCTTACAGACAATCAAAAATGTACTATTCTTTCCTGTAAAACAAACAAACAAACCAAAGTTCACTCTTCATCATATTCTGTAATTTAAATATTATATAATCAAATTAACTCATATTCTATCATATGAAAAGAAGACAGAATAAAAGTACTGGGAACTCTGTGTTTGACAAGTCTTGTTTTTAGCTGTGGCTTTAGCCACGTCAGTCTTGGTAAATAGATCATGTTGTTATATCCATGCCTATGTACCTGCTGCCACACATATTTGATTTATGAACATATTGGGCAACGATAGTAATGGCATAACTAGAGAAAAGAGCTTCTTTTTTTTTCCTCAGAAGCCCTTTATTCATAATGAAATGGCAGTTTTTCTGGCCTCATCTAACTTAATGTACCTATTTAATAGCATATATTAACTGTACAAAGTAACAAATACAGTAACCAAGTTCACACTAATATCTTGTTGCAAATAGGGTGGTGATGCACTTTGAATGTACTGGGCCCTCTACTACCTTTTCTTTTTCTTTTTTTGCAAAACATTTTATTGGATATTTTATGTATTTAAATTTCAATATCCCCTTTTGCCCCTCCCCTATCCCCTCTTCCCCTGCTTCTATGAAGATGCTCCCACTCCCACCCACCCATTCCCATCTCATTGCCCTGGCATTCCCTACACTGGGGAAACAAGCCTTCACAGGATTGAGAGCTTCTCCTCCTATTGATGCCAGACAATGCCATTCTCTGCTACACATGCAGCTGGATCCGTGATCTTGTTTCACTGTGGCAGAAGCAATGTTCAGTACTTTTCTTGCCTTCTGTACCCTTCTCTTGTACAGATACCTATTTGAGGAATATATTGCTTTTAAAATCTAAAGAAGGCCATTAGGAATTGTGTCACTGTTTTAGTTATAGGAGAAACAAGACGTAGCAACTTATTCTAAGAAGGGGTATCTGATGAATTAGATATGTTCTAATTTTGAAATTTATTTTCCATTATCTGATAAGCAAATATCTTGTCATTAAGTCTGAAAGAGCCATATCTTGTTCCTTAGGTTCATAATTATAATGTCTTCAATGTAATATATCAGGGTGATGCACAGTTACAACAAAATGGATGAAACTTCTGAATCCTAGTTTAAAGAACTAGAGAATAAATAAATAAATTCTCTGAAGTGGGCGGGGGAGGGAATTGCTATATTGTTGGCTAGACAATGGATAACAATTTTCATTTGACAGTAATTAGCAGAAGAATTGAATAAAAATCATTGGCCAAATACATAACTGCATTCCAGATAGCAGAGTATGTGTTAATTTATTCAAGCAATAAAACTACATCTCATACAACAACTATAGTTGCAATCAATGTACTTTATGATAATCCAATATAATATTAAATGATTTATTTATTTTCTGACTAGAACAAATATGAGAGTCAAGTTTAGATTGATTGGGAAGCCTAATCTCCACTAATATTATGTGGCTGTAACAAGGTACTCCAAAGGAGAGCACTGTAGAAAGGATAAATACAATGCCCAGTCTTTCACATGTCTGCTCTCATAAAACTCATTGTGGATCCTAGACTTTCTCTGCAACATGTGAGTAACAACCCCACACTTTTCCAGTAGCAGTGGTGCCAGATTTGGACAGGACTTCCACCTTCTCCAAACAAGAAACTGGTTTCCTCAGCCCCAGTTTCCTGAAGAATTTCATTAATTCAAAACTCTCACCCCATCCTAATAGTGATTAAAATTCCCATGACTTCTATCAACATAGGCTGCAAACACAATCCAGATTTTTGTTACCTCTACCTGACAGTGATAAGGCTGCAACCCCATTTATTTTTCAAAATAAATCGTGTGTTTTTTTAATTGTATAAGATTTGTTTATTTTAATATTACGTGTGTGATTTTTTGGATGCATGTCCGTGTATCATATATATTTCTGGTGGTCATAGAGGTAAGTACTGGAACTACATTTAGGAGCCATGACATGGGTCTTTGGAATCAAATCAGGGTCTTCTGCAAGATAAGCAGGTACTCTTAAACACTGATCCATGTCTCCAGCCTCAACATCTGATAGAGAAGTTAGCATATATAATATGCAAAGAACTCAAAAAATAAATATAAAGAAAAATTACCCAGTTAAAAACTGTGGCATTGAACTGAAAAGAAAGCTATCAATAAATACAAATGGCTGAGAAACATTTATTAAAATATTTAACACCCATAAATATCAGGGAAATGCAAATTAAAATGCTAAGTTCCAAAATACAAATGATGGCAGATACTGGCATGGATGTGGGGAAAGAGGAACGTTTATTAATTTCTATTAGGAATGTAAATTAAAATCTGTATGAAAGTTCCTTGAAAAGCTAGACAACAATCTGCCCCATGGTACAGCTACACCACTCTTGTGTATATATTCAAAAGACTCTACGTCCTATGATAGAGATACCTGATCTATCAATCTATTAATATTTTATCAATAGCTAGAAAATAGAAATAGCCTAAATGTCTATCAACTTATGAATGGATGATAAAAATATGATATGTTGACACAAAAATATTCAGCTATTAAGAAAAATAAAATTATGGAATTCTTAGATAAATGGATAGAGCTGGAAACAATCTTTCTGAGTGATACAACCCAGCTCCAGAAAGTTAAATTTCAATTTTTTTCAACCTACTACTGTAAAAATCTCCTAAAATATATACATGCATATATATATGAAGTTTGCAAATTTATCAGTCATAAATGGAACATCATTATTACACCCCTTCTCTGAAGGTTTAGAAATCACAGGAGAAGACAGGGTGAGAAGAACGTACTAATCAGAGTTGATGGAAAACGTGTTTTTTGAACACAATCACCAAGAAATTTCACATATAAATTGACAGAAGTTGAGACATCATGCCCAACTTTACAGGCTCAGGCTAGAAAAAATATGATGGAGGGGAAAGAAAAAAGAAGTTAGTAAACTACAAATAAGACAATATGATGTAAGAGAGAGAAAACATACTGAAAATAGGAGCACAATCTGATACATAAGAGATTATCACATATCTAAAATTTGTGTCATCTGAAGCTCAAATAGAAACAGAAAAAAATTACTGTTGGGATGGAAATTGCAGCTCGGGTCTAGACAAACCACACCAGGCCAACGCAGTGTCACGTAGAGGAGGTTTATTGGAATGGTGGAGATAAGGGGGGTGGGGTACGAGAGGGAGAAAAGAGAGAGAGAGAGAGAGCAGAAAAGAGAAGAGAGAGAAAGAGAAAAAGGTGCAGGAAAGGTCTGCCTTTTATTTGAAATGCGTCATAATTGTTCCCAGGTGGGAAGGTGGGAGCTGAACCAAAGGTATGCTGGGAATGTATGGCCATTGCCATGGCAACAGATGAGCAGGTGACCAAGTGACATCACTGCTGGAGGAGAAAGCAGCTCCTGATACCAACAATTATCATTATTCAAAGAAATATTGGATTTTAGACAAGCATGATTACAACACAATGGAAACGGATCAGATTCAATGCATTCCTTTTCAAAAGACCAGTATTTTTCTTTACAAGAATACAAAAAATCCTATAGTTGATATAGTGTTATGTATTTGGTCTATCAATTGTATTGTTAATTGGGTTCCCAAAGTTGCACAAGAATTGAAATGTAAAATGCTGAGGGTCCCTGCCCCCAGTTGGCTTTAATTGGTAAATAAAGTTGCTGGTGGTCAATGGCTGGGCAGGGAGACAGGACTTAGAATTTGCAAGCAAGGGGACCTAAAGAGGAAGGAAGATTTAGAATTGCCAAGCTGGGAAAGAAATAAGGACCAGGCCTGAAGGGTGCAGAAGAGAGGGCATAGCAATCATGTAAGAGCCATGGAAGAGCAGTTTCAGGGGTGCCCCCACTGGGTCTAGGGCAAAAACGATGGAATATAGATTTTTAGTAAGTAATAACTCAGAAACATTGGAGGGGAGGTGTTAGCCATGTGGATGTTTGTGAGTGGCCCAACCATTGGGCTGCTTAAGGCATATTAACATTGAGGATTCATGTGCGTGTCTTTCATTCAGGAACTCAGAATACTGGGGCTGGCAGTAAGGAATGCACCATTGCTGAAGCAATTTGAGTAGAGGTTAATCAATCAATCACCTGCTGCAACAATATAGAAACACAAAAGACTTCAAATACCCAAAGAAGTTTTCCTACATATAAAGAACACGTCTAGAGGCATCATAATATATGCTATGAAAATATGCTACAGAGCCATAGTAATAAAAATAGCACAATGTTGTCACTAAAATCAGATACAGAGATCAGTGATGTAGAAAGGAGAACAACAAACTAAACCCCTAAATCTAGGGCCATCCAATTCTTGACAAAGTTTCCAAAAGTACTTTTGAGGAAATCACCCTTTCAAGCAAATGGTACTGAGAAAATTGGATAACCACAGAGAAAAGACTCAAACAATACTTCTATCTATGACCCAGTACAAAAAACTAAAAATGCATCAAAGGCCTTCATGTAAAAGGTTAAAGTCTTAAACAACTATAGAAAATTACTGTAGAAATGTTTAAGACACAAGCGTACTAAAGACTTCCTGAATAGGAATCCAATAGCTAGTAAATAATAAAAAATAGAATCAACTAATATTACATAAAGTAAAATCCTCTACACAGCAAATGGAACAATTGCTACAGAAAAGTGGTAGCCTACAGAATGAGAGAAAGATTAATATCCAGAATATATAAAGACCTCAAAAATAGAATACAAAAATAAATATCACATTCCAAAAGAACCAAATTATCTCAAGGAAGTAGTACATGAGGAATCCTTATGCAGTGTTAATACATATATAAATTAATGCAACTACTATTGAGAACAGTAAAAGGTTCCTCAAGGAATAAAAATTATTACATGATCTTGTTATATATACCTGAGTATATACCTAAAAGAATCAAAATCAGCAGATAGTAGAGATATTTGCATACCCATATTACGTTGTGTAAATACTAGCAATAGGAAAAGGCATGGACGAGTAGTAAATGGACAGAGCAACAAGGGTGGTTTGGTGGTTAAGAGCATTGCTTCCCTCACAGCGCTCACATGGCCGCTCACAACCATCTGTAACTTCAGTGCCTGGGGATTCAATCACCAATATTTTTCAATGAGCTTCGTTTTTTAAAAAAAATGAAGAGAAAAAGAAAAGAAATATAGTTTATATGCACAATGGACCAGGATTCTCTGGTAAAGAAGAACAAAATAATTTCATTTGCAGGAAAATGAAGACCACAAAGGGTCGGGGGGTGGGTTGAGGTGGCTCTAGATGGAGCTGAAAATGGAGAGTAGAGGTGGATATGAACACATGAAAATCTCAAAGAATAAACAAAAATACCTTTTAAATCTGTGATGGGAAATAAAGGAGACAAAAAGATAAATGCTTGAATGTTTCCTGACATGTATAAGAACAACCAAAACAAGATGACCTGAGAGTAGAACGGTCGGGTCAATGTTAACAAATAAAGGAGATAAGGGGGAAATAGGAGCGTAGAAATGAAGTGTAAACATGATCAAAACTTGACACGCACCTTCATGGGAATGTCACAGTGAAATCCACCAATATGTATTGATAATTATATATTTTTAAAGAATCTTTTATAGTATATCCTATTAAAACAATGAAAGGGAAAAACAACATCATTCCTGCAGTGAGTGCTTAGAATATTTAAGAAAATTCAAGATCATTTTATGATAAACATACTAACTATACAAGGAATAGGATAATACCTCAACATGATAAAGCATACATATGAAAAACCAATAGATAACACCAGATTCAGTGATCAAAGACTCACTGTTCTTTCTCCCAGATAAGGGTAAATTCAAGTGTTCCCCCATTCTACCATTTCTTTTTAACATAACAGTAGAAGTCTTAAGGAGAGCAATTGGGCCATGGGGGGGTGGCATTACAATTAGAAAGAAAGACTTAAATATCTTCATTTGAAAATTGTGTGCTTTATATAGAAAGAACTAAAATGTCCTTTAAGATCTGTTCAAACTAGCAAATAATCTAAGGCACAGAATTTATCTACTCCACTCCCGCTAACACAGCATGGTCTTTAGATAGCTGGTCCCCGGGCAAGAGAATTACTCCCCTTAACTCCACTCCTTCAATTCCCTAATCAGCATAACCCTCCTCTCCAACACACTGCTTTGACTCTGTCTTTCTGCCTATATAAAACCAGTAAGAGGCCCACTCCCCTAACTTATTCCTCTGAGAACACCCAAAGTTACCCTTGGGACTCTTTTTAGTCACTACGACACCATGGTAAAAGATCATCTTCCTTTGGAATTCACATAAATAATTCAGCTCATCACTCCAACTCAGAACTATGGTTTAGTGGGCTAACAACTCATATCAAAAAACAACCAAAAACTTTACTCCAAATGCCCAGGTCTTATTGCCAAAGTACAAGCAATATGAAAAACAAAGACAATGTATCCCTCTGAAAGTTCACAAAGTTGGGACCAGTGAGAATAATTAAGATTAAATTCAAGGCAGAGAATTCAAAACAGCATATATAAACATGTTCCAAAGAGTTTATGGAATTCAATGAGCACACAAATAAACAGCTCAACAAAATTAAAAACAGCAGAAATAAACTCTGATTGAAGTCAACAAAACACAAACAAGCAACAATAGTAAATAATGAAGACAATTTAGTATAAAAACTGTAACTTGCTGAGCCATGGGCCCACACTCTTTTAATCCAATATTTGGGTGGCAGAAGTAGGTAGATCTCTGAGTTTAAGGCCAGCCTGGTCTACAGAGTAAGTTCTAGGACAGTCAGGGATATACAGAGAAACACTGTTTTTAAAAAATCAAAAAAAAAAAAGAAAAAAAAATAAAAATAATTCAACAAAAGATAGAAATATCAAAGAAATTTTAAATAGAAATAAACTTGATATTAAAAATGAATTAAGCTTAATTTTAAAAAACCTCAATTGAAAGCCTCACCAACAGAATGGATAGTGTAAAAGGAAGGATATTGAAGCTTAAAGATAAAATAGGAAAAGTGGATTATTCAATCAAATGTGGCAATTTTTAAATATATAGACAGAATTTATAGGAATTCTGTGGCACCAGGAAAAAATTAAATCTATAAATTTTGAGCAAAGAAGGAAAAAAATTCCATGTTGAAGGCATACAACATATCTTTAATAAAACCATAGAAGAAAATCTTTAAACTCTAAGGAAGGTGATAGTGATCCAGACATAAGAAACATACAGAAACAAATCAACAGGAACAGAAAAGAAATTCTATACACCATGTTATAGTTAAAACACTAATCCAAAGTGCAAAAATAGTTACCAGAAGATGAAGAAGATGCTAGTCACGTATAAAGAAAGGCCTATTATAATAACTGCTATTTTTCTTATTTTTTTTAGCAGTATTTCTTATTTACATTTGGTGTTATTCCTTTTCCGTTTGTGGGCCAACATCAGCCCTAATACCTCCCTCTCCCCCTCCTTTATGGGTGTTCCCCTCCCCATCCCTCCCCATTGCCTCCCCCAACAATCACATTCACTGGGGGTTCAGTCTTAGGACCCAGGGCTTCCCCCTTCCACCTGGTGCTCTTACCTAGGATATTCATTGCTACCTATGAGGTCAGTGTCAGGGTCAGTCCATGTATAGTCTTTAGGTAGTGGCTTGGTCCTGGAGCTCTGGTTTAGTTGGCATTGTTGTTCATAGGGTGAGAACGCTTCAAGCTCTTCCAGTTCTTTCTCTGATTCCTTCTTAGGGGTCCTGTTCTCGATTCAGTGGTTTTTGCTGGTATTCGCCTCTGTATTTGCTGTATTCTGGCTGTGTGTCTCTCAGGAGATCTCATCCGGCTCCTGTAAGAAGCCTGCACTTCTTTGCTTCATCCATCTTGTCTAATTGGGTGGCTGTATATGTATGGGCCACATGTGGGGCAGACTCTGAATGAGTGTTCCTTCTGTGTCTGTTTTAATCTTTGCCTCTCTATTCCCTGCCAAGGGTATTCTTGTTCCCTTTTTAAAGAAGGAGTGAAGCATTCACATTTTGATCATCCGTCTTGAGTTTCATTTGTTCTAGGCATCTAGGGTAATTCAAGCATTTGGGCTAATAGCCACTTATCAATGAGTGCATAGAGTCCATTTTCTTAAAATAACTTTTTCCATCCTTTTGCCCTGAGGTAATATCTATCATTGATATAAGGTGTGTTTCTAGGATGCAGCTGAAGGATGGATCCTGTTTTCTAATCCTATCTGTTACTCTGCCTTTTTATTAAAGGAATTGAAACCATTTATTTTAAGAGTTATCAGTAAGGAGTGGTTAGGTGAATCCTGTTTTTTTTTTTGTTGTGTTAGTAGATCAAGTTTGCTTGTGGTGCTGCCTATAGGCTCTCCGCAGTGTCTCTGTGCCCCCCCTTTCCAGGCATGCAAGGGACCTGCTGCAAGTGCTCTCTTCTGTTTTCCCAGCCTGCTTCTGATCTCTCCCTCCCCAGTTTGGGTGCAACTGTTTAGAGGTTCCGGCAGTCTATTGCTGCTGCTGTGCCATCCAGGGAACTCAGAGGCCTTCTTTTTTAACATTATTTTTGTTGATAATTTTGAGAATTTCATAATGCATCTTAATCACCCCTTCCCAGTCCTCCAGGTCCATCCCCCCACCCTTGTGTAACCCTCCTCATTTTTACAAAAGCATGTTGCATTTTTGCATTGTTCATATAGTCACTGGAACATGGTCAAACTTCTAGTGGCTAACTCCTTAATGAAAAGTAAACCCTCCCCCACCCCTACCGAACTAGTAACACTCTATTGCAGAGGGTTACACTTCAACATCTTTATCACAACTTTTTTTTTTCCCGGAGCTGGGGACTGAACCCAGGGCCTTGCGTTTGCTAGGCAAGCGCTTTACCACTGAGCTAAATCCCCAACCCCTTTATCACAACTTTTAAGAGTTCTCTTTGATAACTTCCAGTCTAAGTTGATACAATTAGGGGAAAAGGATATTGTCACAAACTTTCTATGTCTTTTTTCAACTGTGGTCTGCAGTTAATACCACAATGAAGAAGCTTTATCCTTACAGTAAGCAGTGCTGAACATGGATGTCTACATGATATATGGTAACAGCACTGATCATGGACATCCAGCCAGCCTCTAGTGTCAGCATGTGCCACAAACCTCAGCAGGATGAAGCACAGACAACAGAAAACTGCATGGCCTTCAGTGCTAATACAGGCCGTACACACACAGCTCCCAGCCATAGCAGGACTATGGCCCCAGACATGGCCTCTGGCAGCAGCATAGACCATGAACATCAACATGGCCTCAGATGGCAGCACAGGCTGCTCGTATCTTCATGGCCCACAGGTATCAATATGGCCCTATGTGGTGGCACAGACCACAATCTACATGGCCATTGGTGCTAACATGGGGACTGTTGGTGGAAACAGAGTTCATGAGCATCAGCATGGTCTCTGACAGCAAGCAGCTCAGGCCTAAGACATCTACAGAGTTCAGTCTCTTTCCACAGTGTAAGCACTGCTCCATTCCTTCATCCTTCCAACTCGTCAATCGAAAATTCATTTCTCTCAGTGGCATGGGAAACTTTCATAAGTCATTCAGTTTATTTTTTTTTTATACTGTGAATTCTCTTCAAGCTAGTCTTTGTCATAGCAATTGGTCTGGCTTCAGTTATGGTCTCTAAAAGCACCAAAAATACTGGACTGCAACAAGACTTTTCCATGACAGCTGCAGCTGAGTTTTCATGCAGAGTGGCAATGATGTGCTCCTGGGAGTCACCGTGCAGCACCTACCTGCTCATCAGGCATTTGGCAAGGAATATAGACAGAGGTAAAGTTGGGTTGACTCCATCAACGTGGATCTGAGCCCATATGGTCAAGCTGGTCAATTTGCCCCTGACAACACTGTCTTCCAGGTGACTGCTAAACTTTTTAAATAAACTATCTGAAAGGTGAATGGCTTAGAGTAACATGCTATGCTTCCAGCTCTGAATGAATGCATATAACAACCCAGACTACTTTACCTGGCAAAAATACCTATTACAGTAGAAAGAGAACAGAAATAGTCTCCGTGATAAAAGCAGACAAAGGTAACTTTCATAATTTATTTTTGAAACTTTCAAATATATGTATACTAAATGTTCATTATCCATTCATTCATTGATGAACAACTAGGATGATTCCAATTCTTTTCTATTGTGAATAAAGCAGCAATGAATATGGAGATACAAATATCTCTATAGTAGGAGCTGGAATTTCTGGGTATATGCTCAGGAGTTAGATAGCTGAATCGTATGGTAGTTATATTTTTCATTTTTTTGAGAAATCTTCAAATTGAGATCCACAAATTCTCTATAAATTTACAGCCACACCCACAGTGAATAAAGGTTTCTTTCTTTCTACATCATTTCTAACATTTGTTGTCAGACTTTTTTTTTTGATGATAGGCATCTGACAGGAATGATTTCAAATAATTAATTAGTATTTCAAATAATTAATCTCATCTTTAATATTGGTAGGTCATGTGGCATCTACAAATTCATTCATTTCTTTTACATTTTCCAACATAGTCAAATATGGATTTTTGTAATATGTCCTTACTTTTTAAGATTTCACTGGGATTTGTTGTAACATCTCCATTTCATATCTAAAGTTATCCATATTGATCTTCTCTTTTTACTTTGATTTGTCTAAGGGCTTGTAAATCTGCCAAGGGCCAGCCTCAGTTTAGAGAGGGGTTCTGAGAGAAGGAGTGTTTGGCAGAAGTGAAAACAAATGTTTTGAAGTCAAATTGTGGGTCCAAGCTGGTGGCCTATGCTCTGCTGGAGACAGCTTTTCAGCCTGCATTCTCTCTGTTCTGCATTCTTTCTCTCTGATCTTTCTCTGAAGGTCTCTAGACAGCTCTTTCTCTGTGTTCTGCTTGAGACCGTTCTCCAAGCAGGTCTTTCTTGCTATTCTCAAAATTCTCTAGATAGCTCATCTCTCTCTATGTTCTGGTTGAGACAGTCCTCCAAGTGCTCTTCTAAAAACCTTCTGTGAATTGCTCACTCCTGCAGATCATAAGCTCAGTCTTACATTTTCACTATCAATCAGAATCATTTACTCAGGTTTCCCTTTAGTTTATCCCTATGATCAGCATCCT
This sequence comes from Rattus rattus, assembly GCF_011064425.1. NCBI lineage: Eukaryota > Metazoa > Chordata > Mammalia > Rodentia > Muridae > Rattus > Rattus rattus. The sequence continues at coordinate 56,412,055 of NC_046172.1, forward strand.
TGACCTAGCCCATAATTCTTTTCCCCCCAGTCCACAGAGGCTTTTTATTCATGCTTTACATTTAAAAAAAAGAATTCCAGGATTTTCCCTCCCGTATGTCTGCCTCTGTTAAACACAAATGCTAAAATGTCTGGGTGGGACCCCTTCTTGAAATTAGCATTGGCCTTCAGGCCTGGACTCTCAGTGTCCTAGTCTGGTCTTGAACTCAGCAATCTGCCTGCCTGCATTTGTATTTTTCTGACATTCTGACTCATAGTGTAGCATTTAGATTCATGAGGCCCTTCAAAATGCATATTGCATCCTTATATTTCCATAGTTGAGAAATTATATATTTTTGAACTCATATTTTTAGAGTTCTTCACAGTCTAAAGGGCTGTCCTGAAGGTCTCAGTGTTTACTGCTTTGCTGAGACATTAGCCACACATTCACCTCCTGGACTCATGTTTGTCTGATTATCACGGAGTCATTAACATTAACAGGGAAGACATTGTTTAAAGGAGGATGTAAAATAAGTATATTATTATACAAAGAAGCCTTATGCCCTTGGCAGCCATTGACATTCTTGGAGGCCCAAATGTGCTGGCCCTGTTTCAGGGGCAGGAACCACTGTATCAATCTGTCCCCACCAAGGAAGGCCATGCTGGACTCAGCATAAATCTTTTCAAAAATCCAACACTTCATTTCAACCATTCTCTTTATTGCTTTTTCATTTTTATTTCAATAAGTTTTGTCAGCCATGATTTTAATTATTTCTTTCATTTACTAATTTGGGGATTGAGTTGTTCTTGTTTTTCCAAGATTTTATTATAAATCATTAAATTGTTTATTTGACATTACTCATTCTGTAATGTAGGCTCTTACAGACATAAAATTCATTTTTTTACTCAGCCTTCATTGCATTAAATATGTTTTGGTATGTACTGTCATTTTCATTCAATTCAAAATTTTAATTTTCCTTTAAAATTTTCCTCTCTTATTTTCATTTAATGGCATGTTGTTTAATATTCATGATTTTTGTGAATTTTCTATAATTTTCTTATTATTTATTTCTAGCTTCATTTCATTTTTGTTAGATAAAATATAAGAAATGAATTCAGTATTATTGTATATGTTGAGGTTTGCTTTATGCCTTAATGTGTTGTAAGTCTCAAAGTAAGTCTTACTACTGGGAGACACCCCAAGTAAAGAACAAAAATGGAGTTCGATGCAAGCACAAGAGGTTTATTTTCTGGCAGGTCGGGATGGACCTTCAATCAGCCCCTCATAGCCAGTGACTGGAAGGTGACCCCGAATGGCTGTAACAAGCAGTTTTTATATATTTTAGGGATACAGGTTACATCAGCAAAGTTTAAACTTATTGGCTAAGCATATTGACCTTTGAATATGTTGGCTGGCATGAGCATATGACATGCATTCAAAACTCTATCTGGGACCAGAGGTCGGTGACTATGTCCATTATATTCTTCAGTTTTCAAAGACTCCCTTTCCTCCAAGAACTGTGGGTGGAGAATGGAACTTGGCCTAGCCTTGACCCGAGATGGGAAGCTGGTACTTGGCCTAATCTTGACCTGAGGCAGTGGGTGTAAAGCTGGAGAAAGCCCTTAGGGTCCTCATAACCCACCTACTTTAGTAGGTCCTCATAAGCCTCCGAATAACTCTTATTCTTCCGTAATAACTAGGGTCCTTTAGTGTAATTTATTTAGAAGACCCTGGACTTCTGAGATGCTATTTATCCTCTAGTGTTGGTAGTAGAACATTGTGGAGATGTCTGCTAAATCCACTTAATCTATGATGTCATTTAAACAAGGTTTCTCTACTTTAGTCTATTTTATTGGGGGTGTGGTCTGTAGAAGTCACTAACTACTGTTGTTGGGGTCAGTCTGTAGTATTTCATGTATACCAGTATTTGTTTTGTGTAACTGGGACAATCTGACTTTGGTATACATATGTTTAGAATTATAATGTCCTTTTCACTGAGTGTTTCCTTTAAAAAAATATGAAGTAGTCTTCTTTATATCCACAACTACTTTTAGTTTGTGGTCTATATGGATAGATATTATAATTGTAACAACCTCTTGTTTCTTGGCCCCCTTTCCTTGGAATAGATTTGCCAATATTTTTACCTTAAGGTGAAGTCAATTTTTAGAGGCTAGGTGAATTTCTCACAGGCAAAAATGTGATTCTGATTTCTATTCCAACGTTCAGAATTATTATTGTAAGTGTAGTTTTTTTCCTAAAACTTGTTAATTTTACAATGTTTATTGTTTTCTTATTCTTTATTTACTTAGAAACTGTCCTTGTACCATTGGTTGTCTTTTTTCCTTGTATGTGCTTTTTTTCTGTTTATCCTCTTCAGTTTGTAGAATTCCTTTCAATATCATCTGCACAGTGGTTTAGTGGGTCTTAGTGGTCACAAATCCTCTTGCCTGCTTATATTTTGGAAAGGTTTTTCCATTCCTCAACCCTGACAGATTGTTGAAAATATTAGTCTGGGTCGACAACTATAGTCTTTCAGAACTTGAAATACATAATTTGAAGTCCTTCTTGATTTTAAAGTTTCTGCTGAGTAGTTGTCTGTTTTTCTGGTGGCCTAACTTCATATATAATTTTGTTTCTCTCTAGCAATTTTGCACACTTTTTGTTTTACATATTTACTGTTTTAACTATGATATGATATAATATGACATGACATGACATGATATGAAGAAACTTGGAGTAGAAACTTACAGGTTCTTTGGAAAATCAATTGTGTTGGATGGTGTTTTTTGCTGGCAAACAAGTGAAAGTGTGCTTTCCTAGTGGACACACAGATGAAAGGCTAAGACAGACTCATAAGAACATTTCCTGAAGTAGACAAGGAGAAAGATGTTCTGCTAAAACAAGCGTGTGAAAGGACACATGATGAGGGATTCTTTGCTTTGGACAGAACACACATGTGTTGGTCACCTTACATTTGCATAGTTGAAGTGCAATTGTTGGGACTCCAGAGAGAAAAGAACCAAAAAAAAAAAAAAAAAGAAAAGAAAGAAAAGAAAGAAAAAGAAAGAAAAAAAGAAGAAAAAAATCCACAAAACCAAAAAAAAAAAAAACCAAAAAACCAAAAAACTAAAAACAACAACAAAAAAACAGACTGGTGGTGTGGGTGTGCTATAGATTTTTTTTCCATCTTTTATTAAATTGGGTATTTCTTATTTACATTTCAATTTGTTATTCCTTTCAGGTTTCACCCAACATCCCCCTAACCCCTCCCTTCCCTTCTCTATGGTGTTCCCCTTCATCCTCCCCCCACTACCTCCTCCCCCAACAATCACATTCACTGGGGTTTCAGTCTTGCAGGACAAGGGCTTCCCCCTTCCCTGGTGCTCTTACTAGGCTATTCATTGCTACCTATGAGGTTGGAGCCCAGGGTCAGTCCATGTATAGTCTTTGGGTGGTGGCTTAGTCCCTGGAAGCTCTGGTTGGTTGGCATTGTTGTTCTTATGGGGTCTCAAGCCCCTTCAAGCTCTTTCAGTCCTTTCTCTGTTTCCTTCAACGGGGGTCCTGTTCTCAGTTCAGTGGTTTGCTGCTGGCATTCGCCTATGTATTTGCTGTATTCTGGCTGTGTCTCTCAGGAGAGATCTACATCCGGTTCCTGTCGGCCTGCACTTCTTTACTTCATCCATCTTATCTAATTGGGTGGCTGTATATGTATGGGCCACATGTGGGGCAGGTTCTGAATGGGTGTTCCTTCTGCTTCTGTTTTAAACTTTGCCTCCCTATTCCCTGCCAAGGGTATTCTTGTTCCCCTTTTAAAGAAGGAGTGAAGCATTCGCATTTTGGTCATCCTTCTTGAGTTTCATGTGTTCTAGGCATCTAGGGTAATTCGAGCATTTGGGCTAATACCCACTTATCAATGAGTGCATACTATGTGTGTTTTTCTGTGATTGGTGGTATGCTATAGATTCTTGATGCTTTCTCAGACTGGGGTGTATTGGAAGAGTGATGTCAGTTGAAGAGAGATCCGTGTGCTGAGGCAAGACAAGTGATGAGGCAAGATGCGTGGAGGACATGCGATGTTTGGAGGGTATAAACAGGACTCGATGAACAGTGATGGAGGCTGAGCTAGGCTGGCTTATATGCCTAGCTGTGCAACACTTGTTGGTCTTGCATCTTCACTGCTCTTTGCTTTGCTGAGAGAGGCATAGCCGAGAAATTTTCTGGTGTTTCTCCTGGTCTGCTGACTTGTACATCGGCTGAGGCTTGGCTGACTCTGCTAGGTAGTGCCACCGCTGCTGATTCATGTTTGCTCCCCTTACTCTATGGAACTGGACTGCTGATATATCTGTAAAGTGTTTGTGAATGGATTGAGCTGTTACTGCTAATATGTGAACTAAACTGCTGATTTCCAGACAACACAGATGAAAGCTGCTACAAAGAACAATTTCTAAACAGGTCCACTTCCCCTATATCCTTTATTTTCCAATACCTCTAGTGGAGGGTGGGCTAGAAGGAAGGTTACAGAATCTAAGAATCATCATTAAAAATAGTTTTTGAACTGCTCCAGTACAGAGTCGTGCTCACGTCTGTCCTTAAGACTCCCTTCGGTGTCTACAGGGCCCTCTTTCCTTCCTCTGCAGCGATCCTACTGCCAGAACTTCACCATGTCCATTCTCAAGATCTATGCCAGAGAGATCTTTGACTCCCGTGGAAATCCCACTGTTGAGGTGGATCTGTTCACCGCAAAAGGTCTCTTCCATGCTGCGGTGCCCAGCGGTGCGTCCACTGGTATCTACGAGGCCCTAGAACTCCAAGACAATGATAAGACCCGCTTCATGGGGAAGGGTGTGTCAAAGGCTGTTGAGCACATCAATAACACTATTGCACCTGCTCTGGTAGCAAGAAACTGAATGTTGTGGAGCAGGAAAGATTGACCAGCTGATGATCGAGATGGACAGCTTACGGAGAATAAATTTGAGATTTTGGTAAAACGCCATCATCTGGGCGTCCTGGCTGTCTGCAAGGCTGGTGCCATGGAGAAGGGGGTGCCCCTTTCCCGTCACATTGCTGACTTGGCTGGCAACCCTGAGGTCATCCTACCCGTCCCAGCTTTCAATGTGATCAACGGCGGTTCTCACGCTGGCAACAAGCTGGCCAGGCAAGAGTTCATGATCCTGCCTGTGGAGGCATCCTCTTTCCGGGAAGCCATGCACATTGGAGTAGAGGTTCACCACAACCTGAAGAACGTCACCACAGAGAAGTACAGGAAGGACACCACCAATGTGGGTGCTGAGGGTGGATTCACACATAATATCCTTGAGAACAAAGAAGCACTGGAGCTGCTCAAGTCTGCCATTGCAAAAGCCGGGTACACTGACCAGGTTGTCACAAAAATGGATGTGGCTGCCTCCAAGTTCTACAGGGCTGGCAAGTATGACCTGGACTTCAAGTCTCCAGATGACACCAGCAGGTACATCACACCCGACCTGTACAAATCCTTCATCAAGGACTACCCAGTGGTGTCCATTGAAGATCCTTTGACCAGGGCGACTGGGATGCCGGGCAGAAATTCACTACTGCTGGCATCCAGGTGGTGGGGATGACCTCTGATGACCAACCTAAGCGGATCGCTTCCAGGTTTGCAGGCAAGAAGTCCTGCAACTGCCTCCTGCTCAAAGTAAACCAGATTGGCTCTATGACCGAGTCTCTGCAGGTGTGTAAGCTGGCCCAGTCCAATGGCTGGAGTGTCATGGTGTCCCATCGATCTGGGGAGACTGAGGATGCTTTCATTGCCAACCTGGTGGTGGGGCTCTGCACTGGGCAGATCAAGACTGGTGCCCCCTGCCAATCTGAGTGCCTGACCAAATATAATCAGATCCTTAGAATCAAGGAGGAGCTGGGCAGCAAAGCCAAGTTTGCTGGCAGGTCCTTCAGGAACCCCTGGCCAAGTAAGGCATGGACCAGAGATCCCTGGAGCTACCAGATCCTCTGTCCCTGATGTCATCCAGGCGCCTCAAGGCTGGCCCAGTGCTTGCCCCTCCCATGTCACTGCTTCCTTAGATGTCCACCCCTGACCACCTAGAGCCCTGCTGGAGCCCCCAGCTTTGTAATCATGTGATCGGTCTGAATCATTCTTTCTGTTACCTGACTTTCCAGCTAGTGTCTGGAGCCCTCAGAACTCCAGCCTAAACTCTAGGGTCCCCCCAGTGATTTACATGCAAAAATAAAAGTCGCAGAAGCCCCCAAAAGTAGTTTTTGAAAAAATTAAAGTTACAGAAATTCTTCACTGCTTTCTGTCTATTTGGGTTACTATAAAATTCCAAGACATGGATATGCATCACTTTCTCTATATTTGAGAATTTTCTACTATAATTTTATTGAAAATATTTTCTCTACATTTACTATGGAGTTCTTCTTTACCCAGTATTTACATATTTTGCCCTTTCATAATAGCTCAAAGATCTTACATGTTCTATTCATATTGTTTTTGATTGATTAATGTCCTTAATTAAATGTTGTAAATTGTCTGCCTTGTCTTCAGCTCCTGATACTCTGCCCTCTCTGTGTTCCATTCTATTGGTGTAGATTTCCATGAGAAATTTTAAGTGATTCATTGAATTTTTCATCTCCAGCCTTCTCTTTAGTTTTCACCTGACTTGGTATTCATATACTATAGCAACTTTCTTACTTTAGTCATATTTATGTGGATCTTTACTTATTTCTTGGAATATATTTATGATTATTCTAAAAGTTTTTGTCCTGAATTTCACCTACATCTCTTTCATCAGGGGTTATTTATTTTTGATAGGTAATTCTGGGAAAAAAACATTTGTCTAAGTCTTTCCTCTTGCATGAATTTTGTCATGGAGATATCAAGAACTCAATCAATTGATTTTCCTTTAAGTTGCCATTCATTCTGTGGGAATGCTTGAAATGGTCTAAAGAGAATAGGTTGTTCAATGCTTGAGGTGTCATTTTCTTCTGGTGTTTGAGGTCTCAAGCTCTGAGAGTAAATTTCCAAATGATTGCCATGTTCCCTGTGTTCTCTCTTGTATACCTATTCAGATCATATAAGGGTTCTTCACAGCTATGAGTTTCTGCGTGTTCTGAGGGCTATTCTGGGTCTGACTGAGACTATCTCCAGTTCTTGCTCCAGCTCTGGATCTAAAAGTTGTTCTTGCTCTGGCTCTGGCTCCTACTTTTGATTCAGTTTTCCCTGTAATTCTAGCTTGGGTCCTATTTTTTACTTGCTCTTGGTGTCTAGAAGTGCTTATGTATGCGAGATCTTACATTTATAATAAGCTTATCATTATCACATTAAGTAAATGTTTAATTCAGTATTTCCATTGGCTTAGTTTGCTTGACTTGGTTAGGTGACATACAGAAGAATGTCATACAACTTGTGGTAGAAGTATGAGAGTGGGCTATATGCTGAGGTAACAGATCTAGTCTCACATAAGGCTGGAGCTTTGTCCAGTTTGTAGGTGGTAGTTTTTTAAGCTAAAAACAATAAAAAAACCCCATTTGTAACACAAATAAAAATAGGCTACAGAGATGATTTAGTGTTTAAATGTATATATACTGCTCTTGCAGAGAATCCACATTATAATTCCAGCGCCCATACCAGCTCAAAGTTCCCTACTCCTACTCTCAAGGGATTGATCACCTCTGATTTCCAAAGGCACCTACATGCACTTATACTCTCTCTCTCTCTCTCTCTCTCTCTCTCTCTCTCTCTCTCTCTCTCAAACACACACGCATGCACGCACGCACGCACACAGACACACACACACACACGCGCGCGCTTAAGAAAATTCATAAAAATCCAAAAGTATAAAATTGTGTGGTCAAATAAATTTATGTCTAACTTCATATACTCATAAACTGGAGTATATATGTATAAATGTATATATTCCAATGCATGCAAATAGCATGTTTAGTATAAATAAATGATAGAAAACTATTCAAAATAACTGTAACTATAACCCTAAAAAACTATTTTTAGGTAGCCAAATTTAAGGTGTTATCTGCTTTAAAGGAGCTCTCTAAAATGTTCTACTTAAACTTTCTGGAAAACATATAAAGAAAAACTAGAAAAAATAAAGATAATAATGCATCCGTTAAGATTAACAGAGAAGAATCAAGACTATTAACACTTAAAATAAAAAATTTTATAATTTCTTCTTTCTTTCATTTTTACTTATTCACTTTGCATCCCTCTCACTGCCTCTCCCAGATCACAATAGAAAATAACAAATTTCAAAAAAAGACACAAAAGAAGAAGAAAGAAGTGAGAAAGTGACTAAGTAGCGAGAAATCAACAAATAAAATAGCAATAGAATAGTCTTGAGTATCAGTAATTTTTTTATATATACTCTCGTTTTAAAATCAGAAGACATATAGTGTCTGAATGGATTACAAATAAAATACAGCTGTATTCTACTTATAGGAGATGCACCTCAGTTTTATGAAATCATAAATCCAGTAAAGGTGATGGAAAACTCTGCCATACAAATGGTTATTAAAGAGAACTGGGTAGACATAGTTAGACAAAAGCGGGCGGTGACGTAACATTGCTACAGAAAGTTACAATTAAAAAGTTAAACAAAGGTTAATGAGTGGGTTAAAGGATATCCCAATTGTAAATACACGCAATATCAGGTAGGTAAACAAGAAAGCAATTATTACTAGATCAGAGAGGAAAGATAGGTAGGACTACAATGAAGGTATGGGACATCAAATTTCTCTGTTCACAATGAATAGTTCATTCAAATTGACAGAAAATCAATAAGGAAACATTGGAATTGGCTTATAAATTAGACAAAATATTCTGAATACATATACAAAAAAATCATTCCCTGAACTAGCAATAGAGTACACGTTTTATTCAGTTATTTGCACCTTCTCTGGGAAAGAGCATGTGTTATATCAAAAATCTTAATAGATTCACCTTTTCAACCACAATACTATGAAATTAGAATTCAATAATACAAGAAATTAAAAATCCATAAACATAGAAATTAACCAACAAGCAATATAGCACTCTAGACATCATGAAACTTTAAGGTAAAAGCATAGTAACATCAAGAAAAACAAGATTCTAAAAGATGGAACTATACCTATGCCCATGAGAACTGTGCTAATTGGACATGGTATTATATACATATTTTGTAAAGGACATGAATTTTGGAAGAAGAGATGGTGGTAGGGGTAGGGAACCTTGAAGACATTGGAGGGGTTGGGAGTGAATATGATGATAATATAATATACACATATGTTGTGGTAAACATTTAAAAAGGAATGTTTTCTATCAATTCCCATGAGCTGGATTTGGTCACTCCAACTGCTACTCCGGCACACAGTCTGCACCCTGCATTCTCCTGACTCCCTTTTAGCCACCCTCTTAGCGTGGTCCCCTAAGCAGTAGTTACCATGCCTGGCAAACACACACACACGCACACACACGCACACACACACACACACACACACACGCATGCATGGACGCACACGCACGCATGCACACACGCACACACACACACACACACACACACACACACACACACACACACACACACACACATCTTGTTCTGCAGGCCCTGCTCGTGTTCACTCCACTCGGGCAACAGAACCAGATCTGCATGCTCCAACTGCCTATCAGCCATTTCTTTTACACACTGCCTTCTTTGGCCTGGTAAAATAAAAGTTCCAAAAATTATAATTTAGCAATTAGATTTATATGTTAAATTCTCAATGTACAATTCATCCACACAATAAATTCACTGCCAATTGGTAAAAATATAAACCACCCATCTAGACAAGATAAAAATCAATCTAGTGCACCCTAAATCTGTACATTTTCCTCCATAATCTCCATCTTGATTTCCTCCTTCCTCCTCTCTCCCCATGCCTACAAAAAACTTTGTCCCTGCCCCTCTCTATTGTCCAATCATATATTGCCTTGACATCAACCTACACACCACTCTTTCTGTTTAATTAAAAAAAAACTTTTCTTTCAAATATAAGCTGTACACAACTATTACATTTGAAAATTATCTAAATGACTATGTTTTCCCCAAGTTAATTAGCTTGGGTAAGCTATGAGGCTAAATTAGTCTTCAACTCTGTCAGAAATCTGAGAATGACTGAAATTATGAGAAGCACAAAACACAGTTTCTAAAAATTAGCCAATTTTTAGAGACCGCTGATCACCTGGACAGTCCCTCATTCGTCAAAACATTGGAACATCAGTCTCCAGCCTTCTGGCCCAGGATCATCTGACAGACCTTTGTAATGCAGAATTTTGAACGGCTGATTCCCCTGTATTGACAAAGATTATCAGTCAACTATTCTGCATAATGTGTCCCTTTTGGGACAGTATTTGTCTGTAGATTAATTGAAGCAATTCTTGCCCACTGGCTGTCTCACCACAATTGGAGCAACTCCACTAATGCTCAATTTCTTCTTAGAATCCAAGAAGGGGTGTTGTCAGGAGCAGACATGTCCCTAGTCAAATGATCTTGAATAAAGAAATATCCATAAACATCATATTCTGTGGACTTCTGATGCCTTTGACGATATCATCCATGCAAAGCATTTCTGAACTGCTAGGCCTTGACTACTCTCGGCCATTTCTAATTGAACTGTCTCAAAAACACCCTTTTCACGACTCAGAACCGTGAGTTTGTTATCTGGGGCTTAACTTGTATTGCTAATCATCTAAAAACAGTTTATAATTGTAGATATAGGACTGAGTCTAAGCCTTGAGTTTAGTTACCCAATGAGTTTATGACTGTACAAATCAATCTAGCTAATCCTTCCCTGTTAAATTATGACCATTTCTAAATTCCTCATAAAAACCTTAGAATAACCACATTCAGCCTGACAAAGTCCAGGGAATTGTGGTGATGACTCTTCAATGGCTTCTTCAATCTGTACCTGGGCATTGAGATTATCTGGTGGGGAGGGGTGATGAAGCTGGCCACACTGATAATTGTTGTAGTCTCTGATGTCTGCCTTAGACTGGATCCTGAGGATCAGGAGTTCAAGCAGGTCTAGGAGTGAGACTCACCAAAGCTGTACATTCTGTAATATATAAATCTCAAACAAAGTCTTAGTATCCTCAAGATATCTGTATGGATTTAATCAGTCTGTGTAAGACGTATAGACTGAGTAGGATGAAATTTTGTTTCATTTTTATTGTTTTATTCTCCTGAATCTTCAGGTGGTCTCCCTTTATCAAATCTAATCCACGTGACTCTGGAAGGTGTCCAGAGCCTAATCATCTTTTTAAAAACACAAATACAAAACCTTTCTACCAAAACACCATGTTCTGTAGTCTGTAACCAGAAAAGCTTGTATCTTATATTCTCTCCCAGAGAAATAATATAACAAGATTCAAAATCACCCATTATGAAAAGTAAAACAATTTTACAAAAAGAAGTAAGCTAAACAATAGTGTATGAGCTCGTTTAGGCTTTTCTAATCTGTCATGTCAGGAAATTAACCCAAAATTCCCTTGGAGCCCACATTAAGAGAACAGGAGTTTCCTGTTGTGGTAAATATCAAAATAACCACAAACACTTGCTAGCTGGCATTGTCAAGCCATATGGCCTTAGCAGGGTAGTTCATAAAACAATTGATCACCTTTTTATTAATACAAAGAACCAATAAGTACACAACTTTTCAAACTAAGATTTGAGCCAAAATGCATCTGTTAAGCTCTCTACCTGGAGCATCAGACTTATATCACCACTGTCTGCTTGGAGTCAGTGACTAATTTTCCCTATCTAAGTTCTGTACCACAGGTGAAAATCTCCATGTGATTCAGATAAACTCTGTACTCTCTCCTTTTAACTATAAAAACAAATTTAATCACATTTCCATTAATACCTGCCATTAAGAAGCAGGCAACTTGCCAAACCAGGATTTTAACCCCAAATCCCCATGTAACCCATATTATAAAGAATGAGTACCCTGTAAACTTATTAGACCATTATATCTTTATACCATCTATCTGTTAAGCTCTCTACTTGGAACCTCAGACAAATAATAACTCTACAAGCTATGTCTGTATTCACTCTGCCGGGTGTTACAGTCTTTTATTTATTTCTACCTAGTTCCGAATCGTGAGTGAAATTCCCCACGTGATTCGGACAAATTCTGTACTTTTTACAGCAGCGGACCTAGAGTCTGTGAGCAGACTCCCACCTTCTGTTCCTTTGTTTAAGGCTCCCACGCTTGGGCCATCATATGACTCAACATGGTGTAGTCCTTTTTCACTTAGAAAATAAAGCTTTCTCAGGCTGAAAAACTTCAATTTTTATTGGATTCTTGACTAACATGTTGGTTCGTCAATTGCTGCAGAAAAAATAAAAATGGATCAGTGGCTATACATATGTGTTCTCACTCCAGCCTATCAGCTGGAGCCCCACATTGAGTTCTATGGACATTCTAACATGCCACTACCCCATGCTAGCCCCAGGCATTCTATAGCCTAGCACAGCATGGCTTTCAGAACTGAGACAGGTTGTCTCTCTACCTGCCAGGAATTTTGCTCACATCCCATGTAGCCCCATAAAACAAAGCTCTAGAAACGTGTAGTTTAACAATTAGTTATATGTTAAATTCTCAAGCCGCAGTTCATCCACAAAATAAATTCACTGCCAGTTGGTAAAGATATAAACTGCCAATCTATACAAGACAAAACCAATCTAGTTCACCTAAGTCTGAACCATCCTCTTCTATAAAGTCCATCTTGATCTCCTCCTTCCTCCTTTCTCCCACCTTTCAAAAACTTTGTCCCTGCACCGTTCTCTACTGTCCAATCATGTATTGCCTTGACCTCAACCTACATAAATATAGGAAAATCTAAAACAATAAATAAAATATATAATAAAAGCAGATAAATTAAGCTGACATTGCCATCTGAGGGCCTGTACTTTCCATTGTCTCATGCATTGTAATTCTGTCATCTGAGGACCTTCACTGAATACCTGCTCACTGCAGAGAACAGACCTCTCACCTCTTTTTGGAACTCCAACCCACCATCTGAGGATCCACATGTAACACTTGTCCAATGGTTAGCTCTCACTTTCCTTTCCAGAAGCATTGGCACTTATAACTATCAGCAGAGGATATAGATAGAACTGAACTTCCTTGTTTTTCCAGTAGTCCTTCCCAGCTAATCTAGGACCAGTGCTGAGCATAAAACTCTCAGTTCCCAACAGGCTATATCCACCATTTGAGGACCCGAATGGAACAGCTCTTGACTCCATAGAGTAGCTCTTTCATCTCTCCTATCAATTGGCCCCTTAGTCCTACTATTCTAGGATTCATGGAGAGTGAAATCCTTTTCCACAATCAGAGGGTTCACTTACCAAATCATGTAGTGACCTAGGGCAGCTGCATCAGGATCTGCAAAAAGTCACTGTGTGGTCACCAAATCAAATATCCTGTAACATACAAAATGTATCTCATCCACGTTAATGCCATTTCTTAAGCCGATTAACATACCTCCTAGTACACAGTTTATAGCTATTGATTTTGCAAGTGGTATTTTTCTCTCAAACTGTTGATAAAGATTGTCAGAAGCAATTTGCTTCAGACTGGTGAGGCCATCACTGTGCCTTTACTACCTTACCTCAAGGGTAAAGTAGGTCTCTATCTCTGTCATAAATTAGTTTGCAGGGACATTGATCAACATTCTCTATCTATGGTATCTAATCTTGGTTGTCAAGTTGACTGTATCTGGAAACAACTAAGAGATAAGGTACTGAACAAATATGTAAGGAATTTCCTTGATCAGGTTATTTGAAGTGGAAATACCCACCCTAAATGTGGTTGATAGCTTCCAAGGGAAGTCAGATGAAAGAATGTTCAACAGAAAAAGGGTTTCATGTTTTTGCTTGCTTATCTTTACATCACCTTCTAAACAGACTGCCAAGTTCATCTTTCCTGTTTATGGTCTGATGTCAAGTTTATTTGCACTGTTGTTGCGATTGATTGCCACTGCCACTCTAATTGCTCTGCTTCTGTCACATCAGAACCCAGTTTCTTTTACCTTCCAGCATGGAATGAAGGTAAGTAGTTATCCAGGAACCTTCCAGACCTCTTAGATTGAGATTGTTGAGGCACTCCCTCATGTGGACTAAGCAGCAAGCATCCTCTCACATTTTCTACTGAGAATATGATGGTTGTTATATAGTGAAGATCATAATGTATAAGCAAAAAGAAAAAAGCATATTCTAATATATACTTATTCTATTAGTTTTATTTTGTCCTATAGAGAACTCTGACTAGTATACTTCTAAAAAATATCCTACACCTCTATTATACTGATGATATTATGCTAATTAGAGGAGGTAAGATACTCTAGACATGTTGGCAAAATATATGTACATCAGATAAAAAAGAAACAAATGCAATTAAAATAAAAGGGTCTTCTATTTCAGTAAAATTTCTAGGAGCATAGTGGTGTCAAATTTGTAAAGATATTCCTTCAAAGCTGAAGGGTAAATTGTTGGAGCTGGCCTTCCTTACCACCAAGAAAGAAGAACAATGCATACTTGGATTTGGGAGATATCATATTACTCTCATATATGTGCTACTCCAGCCCATATTACCAGTGACTTGTAAAACTACTAGTTTTTAGTAAGGCTCTGAACAGAAGGCTCTTCATCAGGTCTATTCTGCTGGGAAAGTGGCCATATGATGCAGGAGATGCATTGATACTTGAGGATGTAGTTTGGCTCATAATTCCCGGTTACATTCCATCACAGCATGGAAGGCACAGAAGCAGGAGCTTGAAAAAAAATCACATTGCATCATAGTCAAGACATATAATCAGGAACAGAAAGTAGAGTGAATTATTTCATGCATACTTGTGCTCAGCTTATTTTCTTTGTTTAATACAGTCCAGCATCCCTGTCTCAGACAGTGGTACCACTTATAATTAAGACTTGAAGATGTGTCTTCCCATTTCACTTAGCTCAATCTAGTCAATTCCTCAATTTTGACATTCTCAGAGTCAAATCTTTATCAAAACAAGCCCTGATAGACATTTCCAGTGGCCTGTTTTCTAATGCTAATTATCTTACTTTTCTTGTCACAATGTTTCTGCCAAAACTGCTATCTATGGGTGTACAGAATTCCTTACTCAGTGTCATACTATCACACACAGCACTGTTTTTGACCAAGGAACTTGATTCATAGTCAAAGAAGTACAGCAGTCACCTCATGCTTATGAAAGTCACTGTTATTAACATGTCCCTAACCATCTTCAAATAGCTGGATTGATAGGACTGTGGAATGGTCTCTTAACAACACAGTTACCATGCCAACTAATTAGCACTATCATGTATCCTTAGCTTATAATAATATATTCTGAAACATTTTTAAATGAATAAACTCCTATTATAATTGTGACTTTGAATGACTGACACTCATGACTATTTTGAAAAATATTTACCATCATTTTCTTCTTTCCTTAGACTTCTTCCTTTCTAATTTGTATTCCTCCAATATTCTTTAGTTGTCTTGCTGCTCTAGCTAAAACTTCAAGCACTATACTAAATACATAGGGAGACAGTGGTCAGTCTTGTCTTGTCCATGAGTTTACTGGAATTGCTTTAAGTTTCCCTCCATTTAATTTGATGCTGGCTATTGGCTTGCTGTATATTACTTTTATTGTATCTAGGTATACCTTGTATTCGTAATCTCTCCAAGATTTTTCTCATGAAGTGGCATTGGAGTTTTGTCAAAGGCTTTTTCAGCATGTAATGGTTGATCATGTGAGTTTTTTTCTTTCAGTTTGACTGTATGGTGGATTACATTGATAAGTTTTTATATGGTAAATTACTCCTGAAATCCTGGAATGAAGCCTACTTAATCATGGATATATACATATATATATATATATATATATATATATATATATATATATTCTTGGATTCAGTTTGAAAGTTTTTCGTTAAGTATTTTTTGCATCAATGTTAATAAGGGAAATTGGTCTGAAATTCTTTTTCTTTTGTTGAGTCTTCATGTGGTTTAGGTGTCAGGATGACTGTGGTATCACTGAATGAGTTTGACAATGTTCCTTCATTTTCTATTTTGTGGAATAGTTTAAGGAGTATTATTATTAGTTCTTTTTTGAAAGTCTGGAAGAATTCTGCACTAAAACCATCTGCCCCTGGGCTTTTTTTTTGTCTGTTTGTTTATTTGGGAGACTTTTAATGACTGCTTTTGTTTCCTTAGGTATTATAGTTCTATTTATATTGTCTACCTGGTTTTGTTTTAATTTGCTAAGTGGTACCTATCAGGAAAATTTTCCACTTTGTTTAGATTTTTCCAATTTTGTGGCATGCAGGTTTTTAAAGTATGAGCTAATGATTCTTTGGATTTCCTCTGTGTATGTTGTTACTCTCCCTTTTCATTTCTAATTTTGTTGATTTGGATACTGTCTATCTTTTAGTTAGTTTGGCTAAGGGTTTGTATATCTTGTTGATTTTCTCAAAAAAACAGCTCTTGGTTTTGTTGAATTTTTTTCTATTCTCTTTGTTTCTAATTTATTGATTTCATTCCCGAGTTTGACTATTTCCTGCTGTTTATTCCTCTAAGGTGTGTTGGCTTCATTATGTTTTTCTGGAACTTTCAGTTGTGCTATTAAGTTGCTAGTATGGTAACTCACCAATTTCTTTATGTAGCCACTTAATGCTATGAACCTTTCTCTTAGCACTCCTTTCATTTTGTCCCATAAGTTTGGGTATGTTGCACGTTCATTTTTATTGAATTCTAAAAGTCTTTAATTTTCTCTCTCTCTCTCTCTCTCTCTCTCTCTCTCTCTCTCTCTCTCTCTCTCTCTGTCTCTCTTTCTCTGATCTGTCATTGAATAGAGAATTGTTCAGTTTCCATGAGTTTGTAAGCTTGAAGTCCAGCTTTAATCCACAGTGGTTTGATTAGACACAAGGAGTTAATTTGATTTTCTTGTATCTGTTGAGCCTTACTTTGTGACTGAGTAGATGATAAACTTTGGAAAAGGTTCCATGAGGTGCTGAGAAGAAGGCCTATTCATTCTTCGTGTTAGGGTGAAATTTTCTGTAGATGTCTATTAGGTCCATTTGGTACATAATGTCTTTTAGTTTAGTTATTTGTCTAGTTTTTGTCTGGATGATATATCCATTGGTGAGAGTTGGGTGTTGAAGTCTCCCACAAATAATGTGTGGGGCTTGATGTGTGATTTTAAGCCTTAGTAATGTTTCCTGTATGAATAGAGGTGCCCTTGCTTTGGGAGCATAGATATTCAGAACTAAGATGTCATCTTGATAGATTTTTCCATTGATGCATATCAAGTGTCTTCCCCATCACTTTTGATTAACTTTAGTTGAAAGTCTATTTTATATTAGAATGGTTACTAGAGCTTATGTCTTGGGAAATCTTTTTCAAGTCATTTACTCTAAGTTAATGTCTATAATTGATGCTGATGTGTGTTTAGATGGATCCTGTTTTTACATCCATTCTGTTAGTCTGTGTCTTTTCATTGGAGAATTGAGTCCCTTGATTTTGAGAGATATTAATGACCAATGATTGTTAATTCCTGTTATTTTGAGAGTGGTAGTGGTGGTAGTGTGTGTGTGTGTGTGTGTGTGTGTGTGTGTGTGTGTGTGTGTGTGTGTGTGTTTCTTCTCTTGGTTTTGCTACTTTGGAATTATTTATTTCCTGGAGGCTTTGGGGGGCAGATGATGTAGTTAACCTCCTTGTGTTGGAATTTTCCTTCTAGTGTCTTCTGTACGACTGGGTTTGTGGATAGATATTTTAATTGGTTTTGTCACAGAATATCTTGTTTTCTCTCTATGTGGTGATTGAAAGTTTTGCTGGGTATAGTAACCTAGACTGACATCTGGAGTCTCTTCCAGATTGTAAGACATCTGTATACTTTTTTAGAGTCTCTGTTGAGAAGTCAGGTGTAATTCTCTTGGGTTTGCTTTTATATGTTATTTGGCCATTTTCTCTTTCAGCTTTTAATATTCTTTCTTTGTTCTGTACATGTCATGTTTTGATTATTATGTGGTGGGAGGATTTTCTTTTCTGGTCTAATCTACTTGGTGTTTTATAAGATTCTTGTATGTTTATAGGCATCTTTTCCTTTAGATTGGAGAAATTTTCTTCTATGATTTTGTTGAAAATACCTTCTAGGCTTTAGAGCTGGGAATCTTCTCCTTCTATTCCTATTATTCTTAGGTTTGGTATTTTAATAGTGTCCCAGATTTCCTAGATGTTTTGTGTCAGGAACTGTTTTGATTTCACGTTTTCTTTGACAGATGTATGAATTTCTTCTATAGTATCTTCTATGCCTGAGATTCTCTCCTCCAACTCCTGAATTCTGTTAGTTATGCTTGTGTTTGTAGTTACTGTTCACTTCCTTAGGTTTCCCATCCCCAGGATTCCCTCAGTTTGTGTTATCTTTATTGCTTCTATTTCTATTTTCAGGTCTTGAACAGTTTTATTCATTTACTTTACCTATTTGATTGTATTTTTCTGTATTTCTTTAAGGCATTTATTAATTTCCTATTTAAAGTCGTCTATCATTTTCTTGATTCAATTTAAGGTCATTTTTTTGTGTGTGTTCTGACTGTGTTAGGATATCCAGGTCTTACTACAGAAGAATATCTGGACTCTGTTGGTGCTTTGCTGCTCTGACCCTTAGCGGTTTTGTTTTTATGTTATTCTTCAGTCATCTGGTTGTTTCTGGTGCTGATGGACCACCAAGAATGCAGGCAGATTTGTAGGCTAGAAAATGGAGCACAGAGAACGGGTGCAATTTACAGCTGTTAGGTATAGTTTAGGGGGACTTAGCTGACAGGAGATTGGGAGAGGGTTTTTACTTGATTTTCTCTGGTACTGGCAAGGCCTTCTGGAATGCAGGCAGAGATATGGGCCAGAAAATTGACTGAAAGGGACAGGGCATAGTTCTCAACTACTTGGTGTGCCCTAAGGGGACCTGATAGGCAAGTGGCCTGGGGTGGTGTCCTCCCTGTTTGCCCTAGGTGCTAGCAGGTTTCTGGGAATTCAGGCAGAAGAACTATGGCTAGAAGAAGCTCAGGGGACAGGATATAGCTCACAACTGCTGCGTGTACCACAGAGGGACCTAACTGGCAGGCAAGGGATTAGAGGGGAGGTCTCATCTTGTTGTCCCTGCTGCTGGCAGGCCTCCATGAATGCAGGCAGAGCTGTGGACAGAAAAATGGAGCTCAGGACACAGCCACCTCTGCAGTGTGTGCCCCAGGGGGACCTAGCAGACAGGCAATTATTGAGGAGGGGTCCTCTTCTGCATTTTTATTTTCTCAAGCCTCTATAAAACTGAACTCTAGGGACTTTAATATAAGGCTCTTCTTTTAATATTTCCTCCTCTTAGCATCCTCAGAGATCATTGGTGTTTATTTCCTTCTGTTTTCAAGTTCAGAGGCTCACTTAGCAAAAATTCTTTGCTCAACTGAGACATTCTAGCTAGAGAAAGACCTCTACTCAAGTGACTTCAGTTCTCAAGTCAATTCTTAAGAGTAGTCCCTCTTTATGGTAGTATGACTATATGTAGCTCCCTAAGAGCAATCAAGTTTATTTCCTATCAAAGAAACCCCTTAAAGGCAGACCTTTGTCCTTCATTAAGATAAATAAGCCATAGCTCTAAGATAGGGTACATTTTTTCATTTCTACTTCTTTAGGATGCGAACTCTATTCTTCTGGAGCAATTCTTGCCCTGTAGTTTAAATTGGGTCATTTGTTGTATTGATTTTGGTTCCAGAGCCTGCCATTTATCATTAGTTACAAAGTTGCCTTTACTGTGTTACCCAGAAGGCTTGGACCCTAGTTGAACAAATTGCCATGGTCTTAGGCTCTATCAGTTCAAATTTTTAGAGGTGAATGTGTATAATAATCAATCCCACTGCAATAATAACAACACGTTTGTAAACAGAGAAGTGAAGCTTATACTGCACACATGCTCGTGATTTATTTTAATCCTGCTCTGTAAAATACATGGATTAAAAGTTATTGGTTCCTTTTACAAAAGAAAATCCTGTGTTCCAGAAAGGAGTTGTGTCTTGTGCAAGGCTCCATTGCATAACTATGTAATTCCTTGTCTAATGCTTTTTCTACTCTCCCATGGGCTCTGGTTATGCCCAGAGTAGCTTATGCCCACAGTTAAGACCAGCCGTCTGGCAATCCCCCTTTTCCAGGGCCAAGGATCTGGCAGCCTTAGATGCCATCTGTTCTCCAGTAGAGGAAGCTTTCAGTGACTGGCAGTAAGCCCCACCCTCCAGTCCACTCTATTAAGAGTGTTCTGTCTGAACTGCTAGAGGCACGCAAAGCACTAGGATATGTAAGTATGCAGCAAAAAATCTGTTTTGCATTTGCAGTTTGTAGACTGCAAACCACAAAGCATTGGTTTGGGGCTCAAAAGGCCTGAGGATGTTCGAGTTAACCTACAGTCCAATAAAATGGCAGCATCTCTTCAGCAAGATTCTTGGAAGAAGGCAGAGAAGATATATATTAAATAGAAGCTACAGAGGGGAAAGAAGCAGGGAAGTGTTTCATTGAAACCCACTTTATACCGCTTTCCAGATGAAGGAGCACCGAAGCTTACAGGGATGAGAAGAACTTGAGGAGACTGTACTATTAATACTAGATCATGGAGAAATTCAGTCTCTGCCCCCAAAGCTGGTACACTCAGCACTGTATCACATCACCATGCTAAGAACCCTCAAAGAAACATTTCTTATCCTGGTGAACTGCCTTCCTTGTTTCACTCAAAGCTTATGTGGTTCGGTTTTCATGTTCCCAAAAGAGACTTGGTAGAGAGAAACAGTGTTAAAATTATTGATTTGTCTGTATGTATACTGAGAGAAGATAACGGGCCCTGCCAGAAGGCTCAGTAGGAAAGCAGTTCCTGTTGTTTTGCAGCTTGGCTTACTTAGGATCACTTTTAAATCATTTAACAAATCATAACAGGTGATTGAGAGTGTGTCTGACTCAGATGTACAAAAGAAGAAATTTCTAGTTACTTGTCTCTTTAAATGAAATCAAGAACAACTTAGTCTTGGCAAGTACATCACCGGAGGCATAAACTAGAGATCCTCATTAATGCTTGCAGCTAAATGTCTGAAGAAGGGCATTCTGACTGGGTTCCGACCTGAACAAGCTACCCATTTGCTTCATTTCTTTTTTAACTTTTTTAGAAATTTTTATTTCTTAGAAAATTTCATACATGAGTACTATACTTGCATAATTTCTCACATTTTCCACTCCAACGCCTTCCCATGACCCTACTTCCCAATTTCATGTCTTATACTGAATTATTACATATGTTTATATAAATACATATACATACATACATATTGAAATTGCTGAGTCTATTTAGTATTGCCCATATGTATGTGTCTGAGGATGACCATTTGTTCTTAGAAAACCTATCAGGGGTACAAAACAGGTTCTCCCTTTCCCAGCAGCCATTGATGTTCTTCATCTACAGGTAGGGCCTTTGGAGATTCCTCCATCCATGGTGTTGTTGTTGTTATGGATGTTTGGGTTGGCATACATGAGTGCAACTTCTTGTCATATACAAAAATTCGATCTTGTAGCTGACATCCACCTACTTTATGAACTTACTTTATCACTGAGGTCTCTATGGCCCCTCAGAGGGTAGAGATTTTATGAAAATCTCTTTTGAAAAATTATTTTTGTTTTATTATTTTCAAAGTGTGTGTGTGTGTGTGTGTGTGTGTGTGTGTGTGTGTGTGTGTTCATATGATATATGTGTTCAGGTACATGAGGTCAGAAGAGGATCCTAGAGAGTTTGAGTTGCAGGCAGTTGTAAACCACTATACATGGGTAATGAGAATGAACTCAAGTCCTCTAGGAAAGCATCAACAAGTACTCTTGACTACTGAGCCACCTCTCCAGCCCTGATGTTATATATTCTACAAGGCAGGAAGATAGTAAGGATTTATATTGGGCTTACACTGAACCTTGTGATATAACATAAATTTCTACCCTCTCCTTGGAATTTATGTAGGTAGATATAACAGGCTCTGTCCCTTTCAGACTAGGTTTATATTTTGTTGTTAGATTAAATATGGAGAAAGAAAGAGAGCAGAACATATTTGAAATTCAAAACTTAGCCAAGTCTTTTGAGCTTGGTTTCCATATGATCACATGAGAAAGTGAATTATCTAGTACCCATGTTCCTTTGTATTTCTAATAGATTCCTTTGGAGTTCCATAATATACTCATGAAGACAGACATATGCCGAAAAGTTTTGGTTTAATTTTGTCAAGAATAAAAGTATTACCTTCTTAGTGTCTAACAATGAAAAAGCTAGGTCCTTGGCCTAATAATGATTCCAAGTGTGGGTTTCATCTTATAAAAGGGATTTAAATACAATCAAAAAGTAATTAGTGATTCTCACAATGTTTCTACTTCGATTGCATGTCATGCCAAGCCACTCATTATTGTAGCTCTCAGAGGTCATAGCTGGGTATAATTTGATGATTACTTTTCTGCTTTGGTAGCTTGCCTAGTACCTTACAGCACTGTGAAAGCTATCCTGGATGAATAAACTCCCAGGTATAGACCAGTTTGATTTCACCATGTTCTATGAGTCAAGTATCTGTCATTTCCAGAAATGGGATCTTACTTCTACTTCTGAAAAGTAACCAAATACAATGGTAATATCCTGTAATATTTGGGGATATATTGTTCCACATTGTCCAGCAATTCCAAATTACTCATGGCACTGAGCTTTTTATTACTCAGCCTCTGGTATCTAGTAGAGGCATTATTGTCCTGTTATAAGACATATAAATTTAATATATATGAAAAGTTCTACTATTGTCAGTTACTATGTTTTTCTCATTTTCCCTTTATTTTTGAGATCATAAAATAAATTCATTATTTCTCCTTCCCTTTCCCCACTTAAAACCC